>NC_069503.1:230288230-230353230 GCF_027579735.1 Bombina bombina | reverse complement strand
TTTTTGTCTCATTTTTCTCTTGTTAAGTGTATCCAGTCCACGGATCATCCATTACTTGTGGGATATTCTCCTTCCCAACAGGAAGTTGCAAGAGGATCACCCACAGCAGAGCTGCTATATAGCTCCTCCCCTCACTACCATACCCAGTCATTCTCTTGCAACTCTCCACAAGGATGGACGTAGTAAGAGGAGAGTGGTGTATTATAGTTAGTTTTTTAACTTCAATCAAAAGTTTATTTTTAAATGGTACCGGAGTGTACTGTTTCATCTCAGGCAGCATTAGAAGAAGAATCTGCCTTTGATTTCTATGATCTTAGCAGAAGTAACTAGGATCCACTGCCGTTCTCACATATTCTGAGGAGTGAGGTAACTTCAGAGGGGGAATGGCGTGCAGGTTTTCCTGCAATAAAGTATGTGCAGTTAATATATTTCTAGGGATGGAATTTGCTAGAAACATGCTGCTGATACCGGATTAATGTAAGTTAAGCCTTAAATGCAGTGATAGCGACTGGTATCAGGCTTATTAACAGAGATACATACTCTTATAAAAGTGTAATATAAAACGTTTGCTGGCATGTTAATCGTTTTTATATATGTTTGGTGACAAAACTTATTGGGGCCTAGTTTTTTTCCACATGGCTGGCTTGATTTTTGCCTAGAAACAGTTTCCTGAAGCTTTCCACTGTTGCAATATGAGTGGGAAGGGCCTATTTTAGTGCTTTTCTATGTAGCTAAAAATACTGACAGACATCCAGCTTCCCTCTGCATGATACAGGACATCTCTGAAGGGCTCAAAAGGCTTCAAAGTCGTGTTTGAGGAGGGTAACAATCACAGTAGACTGTGGCAGTTGTTGTGACTGTTTAAAAAACGTTTTTGTCATTTATTATTCTGTTTTTGTTATTAAGGGGTTAATCATCCATTTGCAAGTGGGTGCAATGCTCTGCTGACTTGTTACATACACTGTAAAAATGTTGTTAGTGTAACTGCCTTTTTTCACTTATTTCAAATTTTGTCAATTTGTTTCTCTTAACCCCTTAATGACAACTGACGTACCAGGTACGTCATGCATTAACAAGCAGTTAATGACAATGGGCGTACCTGGTACTTCAGTTGTCTAACAGAGTGCTGGAAGTGAAAACAATCGCTTCCAGCAGCTCTGAGGGTATTGCAGTGATGCCTCAATATGGAGGCATCCTGCAATACCCCTTTACAAGCCTCCGATGCAGAGAGAGCCACTCTGTGGCCCTCTCTGCACTGGTAGTGATGGTGCCGTTGTCCGGGTGGGAGGGAGCGTGCGTGCACGAGACCCGCGCGCGTTCACGTGAACATAGTGTGCGTGCACAGTGCGTGTGCACGAGGCACACATGCATGTGCACGCACGCGCGTGCATTAGCCACACTGACACTAATGAGGGCAAAAAGCCAGGGAAAGGTAAAAAAAAAATTTTCAAATATAAATGGATCTGGGAGGGGGTTATTGTGGGGGTATTGTGGAGGGGCTGCTACACTACAGAAAGAGTTAATTGAAAAATAAAATAAAAATACTTAGTTTTTTGGGGCCAAAGTGGGTACTTGCAGACAGCTGCCAGTACCCAAGATGGCGGTAATTAGGTAGGGGAGAGGGTTAGAGAGCTGGAGGTGGGATCAGGGAGGTTGGGGCTAAGGCAGGGGTCCATCCCAGCTAAAAGATTTTATTTTTATTTAAAAAAAAAAAAAAACCCTCTTATTTAGTACTGGCAGACTTTCTGCCAGTACTTAAGATGGCGGTAACAATTGTGGGGTGGGGGAGGGAAGAGAGCTGTTTGGGAGGGATCAGGGGGTGGGATGTGTTAAGGTAGGAGGCTGATCTCTAAAATTAACCCTGCAAGCTCCCTAAAAGCTACCTAATTTAACCCCTTCACTGCTGGGCATAATTCACGTGTGGTGCGCAGCAGCATTTAGCGGCCTTCTAATTACCAAAAAGCAACGCCAAAGCCATATAAGTCTGCTATTTCTGAACATAGGGTATCCCAGAGAAGCTTTTACAACAATTTCTGCCATAATAGCACAAGCTGTTTGTAAATTATTTCAGTGAGAAACCTAAAATTGTGAAAAATGTAAAGTTTTTTTTTTTTATTTGCTCGCATTTGGCGGTGAAATGGTGGCATAAAATATACCAAAATGGGCCTAGATCAATACTTTGGGTTGTCTACTACACTACACTAAAGCTAAAATTAACCCTACAAGCTCCCTAATTAACTCCTTCACTCCTGGGCATAAAACACGTGTGGTGCGCAGCGGCATTTAGCTGCCTTCTAATTACCAAAAAGCAACCCCAAAGCCATATAAGTCTGTTATTTCTGAAAAAAGGGGATCCCAGAGAAGCATTTACAACCATTTGTGCCATAATTGCAGAAGCTGTTTGTAAATAATTTCAGTGGGAAACCTAAAGTTTGTGAAAAAATTTGTGAAATAGTTAACTTTTTTTTTTTTTTTTGCTCGCATTTGGCGGTGAAATGGTGACATGAAATATACCAAAATGGGCCTAGATCAATACTTTGGGTTGTCTTCTAAAAAAAAATATATACATGTCAAGGGATATTCAGGTATTCCTGACAGATATCAGGGTTCCAATGTAACTAGCGCTAATTTTGAAAAAAAGTGGTTTGGAAATAGCAAAGTGCTACTTGTATTTATTGCTCCATAAATTGCAAAAAAAGCAAAGAATGTGTAAACATTGGGTATTTCTAAACGCAGGACAAAATTTAGAAACTATTTAGCATGGGTGTTTTTTGGTGATTGTAGATGTGTAACAGATTTTGGGGGTCAAAGTTAGAAAAAGCGTGTTTCTTCTGTTAAGTGTGATCAGTCCACGGGTCATCATTACTTCTGGGATATTACTCCTCCCCAACAGGAAGTGCAAGAGGATTCACCCAGCAGAGCTGCATATAGCTCCTCCCCTCTACGTCACTCCCAGTCATTCTCTTGCACCCAACGACTAGATAGGATGTGTGAGAGGACTATGGTGATTATACTTAGTTTTATATCTTCAATCAAAAGTTTGTTATTTTAAAATAGCACCGGAGTGTGTTATTATCTCTCTGGCAGAGTTTGAAGAAGAATCTACCAGAGTTTTTGTTATGATTTTAGCCGGAGTAGTTAAGATCATATTGCTGTTTCTCGGCCATCTGAGGAGAGGTAAACTTCAGATCAGGGGACAGCGGGCAGATGAATCTGCATAGAGGTATGTAGCAGTTTTTATTTTCTGACAATGGAATTGATGAGAAAATCCTGCCATACCGATATAATGTCATGTATGTATACTTTACACTTCAGTATTCTGGGGAATGGTACTTCACTAGAATTACACTGTAAGAAATACATAAAGCTGTTTAATAACTAGAGATTATGTTTAACGTTTTTGCTGGAATGTAAAATCGTTTTCATTTGCTGAGGTACTGAGTGAATAAATGTTTGGGCACTATTTTTCCACTTGGCAGTTGCTTAATCTGTTGAACAGATTTGCAAGGCTGCAACTTGGTCTTCGCTTCATACTTTTTCCAAATTTTACAAATTTGACACTTTTGCTTCATCGGAGGCTATTTTTGGGAGAAAGGTTCTTCAGGCAGTGGTTCCTTCTGTATAAAGAGCCTGCCTATCCCTCCCGTCATCCGTGTACTTTTGCTTTGGTATTGGTATCCCAGAAGTAATGATGACCCGTGGACTGATCACACTTAACAGAAGAAAACATAATTTATGCTTACCTGATAAATTCCTTTCTTCTGTAGTGTGATCAGTCCACGGCCCGCCCTGTTTTTAAGGCAGGTAAATATTTTTTAATTTATACTCCAGTCACCACTTCACCCTTGGCTTTTCCTTTCTCGTTGGTCCTTGGTCGAATGACTGGGAGTGACGTAGAGGGGAGGAGCTATATGCAGCTCTGCTGGGTGAATCCTCTTGCACTTCCTGTTGGGGAGGAGTAATATCCCAGAAGTAATGATGACCCGTGGACTGATCACACTACAGAAGAAAGGAATTTATCAGGTAAGCATAAATTATGTTTTTTTTCCATTTTTTCCTCATATTTTATCTTTTTTTTTTTTTTTTTTTTAGTAAATTATAAGATGATGAAAATAATGGTATCTTTAGAAAGTCCATTTTATGGCGAGAAAAACGGTATATAATATGTGTGGGTACAGTAAATGAGTAAGAGGAAAATTACAGCTAAACACAAACACTGCAGAAATGTAAAAATAGCCATTGTCATTAAGGGTAAGAAAATTGAAAAATGGTCCGGTCATTAAGGGGTTAAAGGCACAGTAAAGTTTTTTATATTACTTGTTAACTTGCTTTAAAGTGTTTTCCAAGCTTGCTAGTCTCATTGCTAGTCTGTACAAACATGTCTGAAACAGAGGATACTTGTTCATTATGTTTAAAAGCCATGGTGGAGCCCCATAGGAGAATGTGTACTAAATGTATTGATTTCACCTTAAACAGTAAAGATCAGTCTTTATCTATAAAAGAATTGTCACCAGAGGGGTCTGTCGAGGGGGAAGTTATGCTGACTAACTCTCCCCACGTGTCGGACCCTTCGCCTCCCGCTCAAGGGACGCACGCTAATATGGTGCCAAGTACATCAGGGACGCCCATAGTGATTACTTTGCAGGACATGGCTGCAATCATGAATAATACCCTGTCAGAGGTATTATCCAGATTGCCTGAATTGAGAGGCAAGCGCGATAGCTCTGGGGTTAGACGAGATACAGAGCGCGTAGATGCTGTAAGAGCCATGTCTGATACTGCGTCACAATATGCAGATCCTGAGGATGGAGAGCTTCAGTCTGTGGGTGACGTCTCTGAATCGGGGAGACCTGATTCAGAGATTTCTAATTTTAAATTTAAGCTTGAGAACCTCCGTGTATTGCTTGGGGAGGTATTAGCTGCTCTGAATGACTGTGACACAATTGCAGTGCCAGAGAAATTGTGTAGGCTGGATAAATACTATGCAGTGCCGGTGAGTACTGATGTTTTTCCAATACCTAAAAGGCTTACAGAAATTATTAGTAAGGAGTGGGATAGGCCCGGTGTGCCCTTTTCCCCACCTCCTATATTTAGAAAAATGTTTCCAATAGATGCCACTACACGGGACTTATGGCAGACTGTCCCTAAGGTGGAGGGAGCAGTTTCTACTTTAGCAAAGCGTACCACTATCCCGGTTGAGGACAGTTGTGCTTTTTCAGATCCAATGGATAAAAAATTAGAGGGTTACCTTAAGAAAATGTTTATTCAACAAGGTTTTATTTTACAGCCCCTTGCATGCATTGCGCCTGTCACTGCTGCGGCGGCATTCTGGTTTGAGGCCCTGGAAGAGGCCATCCATACAGCTCCATTGACTGAAATTGTTGACAAGCTTAGAACGCTTAAGCTAGCTAACTCATTTGTTTCTGATGCCATTGTTCATTTGACTAAACTAACGGCTAAGAATTCCGGATTCGCCATCCAGGCGCGTAGGGCGCTATGGCTCAAATCCTGGTCAGCTGATGTGACTTCAAAGTCTAAATTACTCAACATTCCTTTCAAGGGGCAGACCTTATTCGGGCCTGGTTTGAAAGAAATTATTGCTGACATTACTGGAGGTAAGGGTCATACCCTTCCTCAGGACAGGGCCAAATCAAAGGCCAAACAGTCTAATTTTCGTGCCTTTCGAAATTTCAAGGCAGGTGCAGCATCAACTTCCTCTGCTTCAAAACAAGAGGGAACTTTTGCTCAATCCAAGCAGACCTGGAAACCTAACCAGTCCTGGAACAAGGGCAAGCAGGCCAGAAAGCCTGCTGCTGCCTCTAAGACAGCATGAAGGAGCGGCCCCCTATCCGACAACGGATCTAGTAGGGGGCAGACTCTCTCTCTTCGCCCAGGCGTGGGCAAGAGATGTTCAGGATCCCTGGGCGTTGGAGATCATATCTCAGGGATATCTTCTGGACTTCAAAGCTTCTCCTCCAGAAGGGAGATTTCACCTTTCAAGATTATCTGCAAACCAGATAAAGGAAGAGGCATTCCTAAGCTGCGTACAAGATCTCCTTGTCATGGGAGTGATCCATCCAGTTCCGCGGACGGAACAAGGACAGGGGTTTTATTCAAATCTGTGGTTCCCAAAAAAGAGGGAACCTTCAGACCAATTTTGGATTTAAAGATCCTAAACAAATTCCTCAGAGTTCCGTCATTCAAGATGGAAACTATTCGAACCATTTTACCCATGATCCAAGAGGGTCAGTACATGACCACAGTGGACTTAAAGGATGCCTACCTTCACATTCCGATTCACAAGAATCATCTGTTCCTGAGGTTTGCCTTTCTAGACAGGCATTACCAATTTGTAGCTCTTCCATTCGGGTTGGCTACAGCCCCAAGAATTTTTACAAAGGTTCTGGGCTCACTTCTGGCGGTCCTAAGACCGCGAGGCATAGCGGTGGCTCCTTACCTGGACGATATCCTGATACAGGCGTCAAGCTTTCAAATTGCCAAATCTCATACGGAGATAGTTCTGGCATTCCTGAGGTCGCATGGGTGGAAAGTGAACGAAGAAAAGAGTTCTCTATCTCCTCTCACGAGGGTTTCCTTCCTAGGGACTCTAATAGATTCTGTAGAAATTAAAATTTACCTGACGGAGTCCAGGTTATCAAAACATCTAAATGCTTGCCGTGTTCTTCACTCCATTCCGCGCCCCACGGTGGCTCAGTGCATGGAAGTAATCGGCTTAATGGTAGCGGCGATGGACATAGTGCCATTCGCGCGCCTGCATCTCAGACCGCTGCAATTATGCATGCTCAGTCAGTGGAATGGGGATTACACAGATTTGTCCCCTCTACTAAATCTGGATCAGGAAACCAGAGATTCTCTTCTCTGGTGGTTATCTCTGGCCCATCTGTCCAAGGGTATGACCTTTCGCAGACCAGATTGGACAATTGTAACAACAGATGCCAGCCTTCTAGGTTGGGGTGCAGTCTGGAACTCCCTGAAGGCTCAGGGTTCATGGACTCAGGAGGAGAAACTCCTCCCAATAAATATTCTGGAGTTAAGAGCAATATTCAATGCTCTTCTGGCTTGGCCTCGGCTAGCAACACTGAGGTTCATCAGATTTCAGTCGGAAAACATCACGACTGTGGCTTACATCAACCATCAAGGGGGAACCAGGAGTTCCCTAGCGATGTCAGAAGTCTCAAAGATAATTCGCTGGGCAGAGACTCACTCTTGCCACCTGTCAGCGATCCATATCCCAGGTGTAGAGAACTGGGAGGCGGATTTTCTAAGTCATCAGACTTTTCATCCGGGGGAATGGGAACTCCATCCGGAGGTGTTTGCTCAATTGGTTCTCCGTTGGGGCAAACCAGAATTGGATCTCATGGCGTCTTGCCAGAACGCCAAGCTTCCTTGTTACGGATCCAGGTCAAGGGACCCAGAAGCGGCACTGATAGATGCTCTAGCAGCGCCTTGGTTCTTCAACCTGGCTTATGTGTTCCACAGTTTCCTCTGCTCCCTTGTCTGATTGCCAAAATCAAACAGGAAAGAGCATCGGTGATATTGATAGCGCCTGCGTGGCCACGCAGGACCTGGTATGCAGACCTAGTGGACATGTCATCCTTTCCACCATGGAGACTGCCTCTGAGACAAGACCTTCTAATACAAGGTCTTTTCAATCATCCGAATCTACTTTCTCTGAGACTGACTGCATGGAGATTGAACGCTTGATCCTATCAAAGCGTGGCTTCTCCGAGTCAGTAATTGATACCTTAATACAGGCACGAAAGCCTGTCACCAGGAAAATTTACCACAAGATATGGCGTAAATATCTTCATTGGTGTGAATCCAAAAATTACTCATGGAGTAGGGTTAGGATTCCTAGGATATTGTCCTTCCTCCAAAAAGGTTTGGACAAAGGATTATCAGCTAGTTCTTTAAAGGGACAGATTTCTGCTCTGTCTATTCTTTTACACAAGCGTCTGGCAGAAGTTCCAGACGTTCAGGCATTTTGTCAGGCTTTAGTTAGAATTAAGCCTGTGTTTAAACCTGTTGCTCCTCCATGGAGCTTAAACTTGGTTCTTAAAGTTCTTCAAGGGGTTCCGTTTGAACCCCTTCATTCTATTGATATCAAACTTCTTTCATGGAAAGTTCTTTTTCTGATGGCTATTTCCTCGGCTTGAAGAGTCTCGGAGTTATCTGCCTTACATTGTGATTCTCCTTATCTGATCTTTCATTCAGATAAAGTTGTTCTGCGTACAAAACCTGGGTTTTTACCTAAGGTGGTTTCTAACAAGAATATCAATCAAGAGATTGTTGTTCCATCATTATGTCCTAATCCTTCTTCAAAGAAGGAACGTCTTTTGCATAATCTAGACGTGGTCCGTGCCTTGAAGTTTTACTTACAGGCTACTAAAGATTTTCGCCAAACATCTAACCTGTTTGTTGTTTACTCTGGACAGAGGAGAGGTCAGAAGGCCTCGGCAACCTCTCTTTCTTTTTGGCTTCGGAGTATAATCAGTTTAGCCTATGAGACTGCTGGACAGCAGCCTCCTGAAAGGATTACAGCTCATTCTACTAGAGCTGTGGCTTCCACCTGGGCCTTTAAAAATGAGGCCTCTGTTGAACAGATTTGCAAGGCTGCAACTTGGTCTTCCCTTCATACTTTTTCCAAATTTTCCAAATTTGATACTTTTGCTTCTTCGGAGGCTGTTTTTGGGAGAAAGTTTCTACTGGCAGTGGTTCCTTCCGTTTAAGTTCCTGCCTTGTCCCTCCCATCATCCGTGTACTTTAGCTCTGGTATTGGTATCCCACAAGTAATGGATGATCCGTGGACTGGATACACTTAACAAGAGAAAACATAATTTATGCTTACCTGATAAATTTATTTCTCTTGTAGTGTATTCAGTCCACGGCCCGCCCTGTCCTTTTCAGGCAGGTCTAAATTTTAATTAAACTACAGTCACCACTGCACCCTATGGTTTCTCCTTTCTCGGCTTGTTTCGGTCGAATGACTGGATATGGCAGTGAGGGGAGGAGCTATATAGCAGCTCTGCTGTGGGTGATCCTCTTGCAACTTCCTGTTGGGAAGGAGAATATCCCACAAGTAATGGATGATCCGTGTACTGGATACACTACAAGAGAAATAAATTTATCAGGTAAGCATAAATTGTTTTTTACATCACAGAAACCTGACATTTTAACAGGGGTGTGTAGACCTTTTATATTCACTGTGTGTGTATATGTATGCACACACACACACATTATATATATATATATATATATATATATATATATATATATATATATATATATATATATATAAATATATATAATGTGTGTGTATGTATATACATATATATCTAAGGAAGTTTTGTTCTGGACAAGTTTTAGTCCTATGTTTGTCTGCTGCTTATTTCTACCTCTCTAGGGGAGATTCTGTGCGGCCATGACAGTGAAGGTCCTTGTTTTCAGGCTGGTCTTGATTGGGTTCAGATTCTTCTGTCTTGAGGCCTAATCAGACACGTGGCACCTGTTTTGCCTGGCTGGTCAGGTTAGGGCGCAGAGTGCTTCACATTATTATTTGTGTTATTTCTTGTTTTTCTTTAACAAGTTTCTGCTAAGCATTTTGAGAGGACCTGAGGTTCCGTGAGGCATTGGGAATTGGTTCAGTCCTCATTAGACTTTCATGTTCGTCGACTGGGACTAGGAGTTCTACTGCGACACACTCAATTGATTCCGTTTTTCTGTCGGGTCTTGGAGTGTCTCCTTCCCCGCGTGGTTTAAAGGTTGGAATGACTTCGGACCTCCTTGCTGCTGTCTCATTTAGGAAGTGAGTGCCGTGTGGCTTTTTCCTTCTTCCGGGAGTTAGTCGTCCCCATATTAGGGACGGTAGGCTGTGTTTCCTTCAAGCTTCACTTAGGGTTTTTTTTCTACTAGGGTTTGGGATGCTCTGCATTCTTTTTCCTTGGGTGTGTTCCTCTGGTTATGTATCCTGAGAGGACTATAGAGACTAGCCTTTGTTCTACTCTATACCTTTGGGTGACTCTGTCCTTGTTTTTTTCCCTTGGTCTTGGAATTCCTGTGTGTTGTCCTTGACGCCCTTGGGTTCTAGAGTATTTGCGTGACTGTCGCGCCCTAGCTTATTTTTGGAGGGTGCACTCCTGCTAGGGGTATCTCTTCCCTTGGCCTGGGAATTACGAGTGAGTCTTGTTCCCGTTCTCTGGTTTAGTTCGGTTATCTTCCTCCTGTGAGGTCTGATTCCTTCAGACGAGGTATTCGTGTTGTTTTTAGACGATTCTGGGGCCTGGGCCCAGGGTTCTTGTCTTGGATCCTTATCGATGTCTGGAGACTTATGATCCTGCGGACTGGTTCGGGGCGACCTAGTTTTTCCTGGGAACACAGGCTTTGGCTTCATGGCTAGCTCGTTGAGCCTAAAAAGCAGCTGAGCCAAGATTTGCGTTCACCTTTGGGTGATGGCATGTTGCTTATGGCCTGTTTTGTCCTTGGGAAGGTACCGCAATGGTTTAGTTGTAGGCTATGCGGGCTTGTAAGCTAATAGTTGAGTTAAATTCCAGCTATGGCTATATGTTCTTCACATTGCATGTCCTTTCACTTTCTGGTGGTTCTGTGATACAATAGTTTGCACATGGACTTTTACGAAGTGTGTTCGGGGAGTTTTCGGTCTGTGGTATCAACAGTTGTGTCTGGATGAATTTAATTTGGTCCATGGTTTGATCAGACTATGACTTTCTTGTCTTCTGGGCATGTGCGCTGTCCTTTCTGTGCTCTCCCCTTTGAGGTGGTAGTTGCCTTCCTTAAGAGGCAGGGTTTTCCTCTCTCAGGAGGGTCGTTGACCTGCTCTGTGTGCATGAGGTTTAAACAGGTGCTAGGGGATAGTGGTCTGCTGTTCTGGGACTTGTTCTGTTCCAACTATGGAGGTTGAGGTCTCCATGTTGGGACTGTTACAGAGAATTGTGCCAGGTCATTATCAGGGAGCTACGGCACTTTTCTCTGTTCAGGTCCTAGGGGGTCTTTCTTGGTAATACCTATATTGGAAGAGCGGATTGGGTTGGCACCTGAGCTCTGTTGGGGTTCCTTCCACTCTTTCCATTCCCTGGGGGCTTGTTTCCCCTGTCTTTCATACGTGCCGGTCGCTTGGGCTGGTTTGTTGTTTGGAGCAGGATCTGTGGTCTGTTGCTCTGCTGCTTCATCCTCGGGTCTTTGAGGTACGGGGAGCCTCCTTGAGGGCTCTGTGTCTTCTCCACGTCCAGGATCTGTGGGAAGGAATGGCGGCTCTTGGATAGCCCATGACGTGTCCACTGTTTAGTGGATGCTTAGCAGTCAAACGGTTTGTAATCTATCTTCAGCTGCTCTTTACTTGCCCTGCAAGTTGTCAAATTTGAGTCATCTTTGGATGGCTGTAGCGTGCAGTGTTTTGACTCAGGTGTGTTACGGTTACCCTTAGTCTCGCTGAGAGATGGACCGCTTAGTAGCCTGGATCCCTATTGCTAAAGAGGGGAGAAGCTGCTTTCCATAGTATTCTATATGAGTCTCGCAAATATAGAATAATCTCCCTTAGCTGCAGTACAGCTAGGATACCCTTCTGCCCACAAAAACGAGTCAACGCTGCGATTGAGGGTCAAACAAGAACTCAGGACTGGGATGCCCAGCCTGCTTTTTATTAAGGTTACATGCACACAGGGCACTCCCAGGGGGAGAGGGGGGGAAGCACAAAATCCCCCATCACACATTTAGATAGAGAGCACTGTCCTTTGACAGGCCACAATAGGATTATAGTACTTAAGATAACAAGTTTACAAGTTCATCTTATCAATTAGCAGTCTGGCTCCAGAGGTGATTAGACAATAGTTTCTAAAAGCTGAAAAAAAAGAGTTAACTCTTTATGAAATGATACTTGTTACGGTTTTCTTGGAGCCCTTCTTAGGCGCTGGCTTGCTGGTTCAGGCATTGCTGCTGGGAAATAAGCTCTTCACAACAAAATAACTAATGCTTCTGTAACAAGGTGTTTACCTATTTGTGCTGCGCGTGGTCTGAGTTTCTGAAGATTTATTTATCTGAGCGACCTTGGTGACATTGGGGATGTTCGTCTTGAGTTTTCTTCTAGGGTGTGGTTGCACTGTGTTTGGGAGAAGACCTCTTCTCTGTTCAGATTCCCGGTCCTACCCCGTGGTTTCTGTACAATCTGAGGTCTGGGCTTTGCTTCCCCTTGTTTCTTTGAGACTGATTGGGTTTCTGTGAGCTTGGTCCGGTTTCTTGTGTTTTGCTTTGTATTTTTATTTGGGACTCGTTGTTCCCTATTTTGTTTTTTTCTGGAATCCTTGATGGATGTTCATCCATGTCTTTTCCCTTTGTGGGAGATACGGTAGTCTGATCCCTTTCTCTAGTAAGGGGTGTGGTGTTTGGGACCGACTGCTTGGCGACGCTGTCTCCTGGAGGCTTGTTGGCTCAGTCGTGTCGGCTCAGTTGTGTCTAGTTCCTGCAGTCTCTAGCAAGGCATGTGGGACTATCTGTGGGTCAGTGTCATTGGGGCCCCTTCCTATTTTCAACGTTTTCTCGGCTTTGGACGAAGCAGGTTTTTGTGGGGTTGGGGTTTTCAGGCCTGGTGCTCTCAGAATGGGCCGCCTCTTGTACCCCTCGTTTTAGCATTCAGTGTCCTCTATAGCTTGGGTATTGTTTTCACAAAAGTAATGAATACAGCTGTGGACTCCCGCTGTGTTATTTTTATTCTTCTGGCAGCTTTTCACACTGGTATTTCTTCTACTGTTCCTTGTTCCTCGGCAGAATGACTGGGGGAAGTGGGAGAGGTATTTAAGCCTTTGGCTGGGGTGTCTTTGCCTCCTCCTGGTGGCCAGGTTCTGAATTTCCAAAAAGTAATGAATGCAGCTGTGGACTCTTTTTCCATCTGAAGAAAAGAAAATTATCAGGTAAGGTTTTTTTAATGTAGTAGTACACTTTTTTTTTTAGGCATAATGCTATTGCACTATTAATAGACTACAGTATAGTGCAAATGTAACTTTTATATGCACTGGCCTGGGAAACAAGAGTGTGACTCACTTAATTGCTATATTCACTTTATTGCGGTGGTTTGGAACCAAACCTGCAAAATCTCTGAGGTACGCCTGTAGTTACTGTTATTTTGTGGTTGTGCACAGCTGTTCAATGTCCCTTAAAAGTCTGTGATTTAATATATGGTTCTTCAAATGTAACCCTGTAGCATTAGGAATATAAAAAAAAAATTGTCACATATCTGTCACCTGGTAATAGTGCTTGATCCAATAGCTGAAACAGCTCATGGAAGCTGCTCTGTGAATAGTCCACAAATTAAATACATGACTTGTATGTGGGATCAATACTTTTCAATGATAAATTATGAAATTATTTGTAAAAGCTGTAGAAAAACAAATGACAATTAGAAGTTTTTGTTGTGAGATAAAAGGGAAACAATAATTGTGCACTGTATAATTCCAAGTCAGTTTGATTTTTGTCTAATAGATTTCCACCTGGTTTATGGCCTATTTAAGTGATAGCTAACCTTGGCACCCCAGATGTTTAGGAAATGTCCTATAATGCTTAGGCACTCTACATTCTAGATGAGCATCATGGACTATTTAGCTGTATGTATGTGTGTGTGTGTATGTATATGTATATGTATATGTATGTATATATATATATATATATATATATATATAATACACATGGCTTTGTAATATAATTATGTTCTATTCTGTCGTTACTGAAACATGTAATGTAAGCTAAAGGGATGTAAGCCATTTGCTGCAATATTTATTGGTCTTCTGTTAGAAATATTGTTTAAATCCCCTAATATGAATATATTTCCACTGCTTCATGGCATACTTGGATAACGACACTTAATGATTACGGCTCGATTTCTGCAATTAACGTGCTTCATTTGTTTTTAACTTTTTTCTCCTCCTTTCCTTTTTTTCTCTTCGCTGCACTTCTTTGCCCTCTTTAAAGCGAGCCTAGCCATGCTTCTTCGCATACTGTGACCACACACACTGTAACACCAAGACTTCCTAGTCCCACTGTAACTAAGAGCTCTGTGCATCGTATCAGGTACTAAAGGGCACGCCTCGCATGTGTAATACAGACCAATAGTGCGTGGTGGCAAATGCCGCATTAATTATTAACCATTAGTGTTCTGCACTAACGTCTGGTGGAAGCATGTGTTTTAATACACTAACAGCTTATATATTGAGACACTACACTCCGCAATTACTTGCTTGTTCTGTGTCGCAGTCCAGGGGAAAGCCAAAGATGACTCATTCAGCCTCATTTTCTTGGAGATATTAAGATTACTCTGTAAAAAAAAATATTGTAAATGGCCAAGTAGTTATGCTTTGTGTTTCAGAAGACATGCTTTTTGTTTATACATTTAAAGGAAATAAAACAAGCATGCTTAAGTTTTTAGAAAGATTCCAAGGAGATTCAGAAAACTTAATGTGCGTATTGTGAACAATAGGTGATTTAGTTCTACAATAGTGGTGCACAATCTATTGTGTTCGCCAGTGGCAGACAGCCAACGGAAGGAATATAACCAGTTAAAGGGTTTTGTAGGTCTTTGTGCATTTTCTGTCTGCTTCTAATTTTGATTTCCCATGCTGGCTTTATTCCTAGGGAAAAAAAAGCTTGAGCACAGTGGAATTTTTTTTCCCCCCTCCGTTTAAGGGTGTGGACGTTCCCTAGAAGAAAGTGTTTTCCCTGAGGGGTATTTGTGTCCCAAAAAAAATATTTAAGCAGCAAAGTAAGAAATATAGTTTTCAGACTAATCCTATGTAAAAAAATATAAACTAGACCCTCTTCAAAGCAGGGCTGGTTAAATGGTACAGGTATTTAAAGGAGAGAAATGAGGGGATATGATAAAGCTGAGGCTGTCACAAAATGTACTATGCTAGGTTAAATGGTTATTTGCTTAAAAGGATAAGAAACCCAAAATGTATTTCATGATTTAGATAGAGCATACGATTTTAAACAACTTTCTATTTGACTTCTATTGTCATAACATTGTAAGAGTGTTATACATTTGCGAGACCACTAGAGGGCAGCACTAGTTCCTGCCATGTAGTGCTACAGATGCCTACCTAGGTATCCAACACAGAATATCATGGGAATAAAGCAAATTTTATAATAGAAGTAAATTGATTTTTTTTTTAAATGTTTTGTTTTTAATATCTCTGCAACTTTCTAATTTTACTCCTATTATCAATTTTTCTTCATTCTCTTGGTATGCTTTGTTGAATGAGCAGCAATGCACTACTGGTTGCTGACTGAACACCTGGGTGGGCCAATGAGAATCGGTGTATATATGCAGCCACCAATCAGCAGCTAGAGCCTAGGTTCCTTTCCTAGATAAGTCCTTAAGCAAAGGATAACAAGAGAAGGAAACAAATTAAATAGAAGTCAATTGCAAAGTTGTTTAAAATTGTATTCTCTATCTGAATCATGAAAAGAACATTTTTGGGTTTCATGTTCCTTGAAGGCAACCAAGGGGATACAATCTATTTATTTTACCTCTGTCAGGTTCAAGGGTGGTACCTAAGACAGAGCTTTGGTGCAGAGCCATTTTGTTACCCCCACCTATCATTTGGGCCTTGTCTCCTACATGGCAGTTGGGAACCCCAGCTATAGAGCCCCAGAATACTTACCAAACTTTTGAGTTTGGCTTCTGGTTTTAGAGTTCTAGTCTGATTTCAGCACCCAGTACATGAGCGCTAGGGCAACCTCAGTTTGGTGAGAAAAGAGACTCAAAAGAGAGAGAAAAGAGATTTAATTTTCCCCTAACACTGCTTAGTAGGTGCTGCAGAACAGCTTGGTGGACCTGGTCAGACAAGATGGTCCCTCTGGTTCTTATCCTCCATCAAATTCTGTTACTATGTTTATTTGATTCTACAGTTTTTTAGTCTGTTTTAGTTTTATTACTTAATACTTGAAAATGCATCTGTTTGTATTATCAAAACTTGAATAGACTTAACAGCTCCAATGAAAGGAAAGCTCAGGGCATATAAATTTTGAATCTATTAAACTAGTATAACTAAATCTGATTCATTTGGGTGTAGACTGCATTTAAAACCATCGGAATACGGCATACTGATTTTGCTAATTAATTTGTATAGGTTTAAAATAGGGCAAATAACCATCCTTTTAAACCAAACTTGTGAAAGCATTTAGCATGACGTGTGTGTGTGTATTTAAGGCATGTACTTGTGGTATTACAGTAAAAATACATATTTATCTGCTTTTAACAAGAAAAGTGACAAATCTATTCCTCTGTCTAAAGCTGCAAACAGTTTCTTTTTGTGAGATATAAGTGACTTTCATAAACTTGCAGTTTGTATAAGCTCCATGGTCATTTTCAGGCTATGTTCAATATACTGTAAGTAGACTTTTCTTTCTATTTCTACTGAAATATTTTGTTCTGCAGTTTACAGGCATCTGCACACCAAAAAAACATAGCTAAAGAAGAGCCAAAACCATTCAGAGAAGCAAACGATGAGCCGAATGATTCAGAAGAAGCAGACTCCTCCACACTCTCCTTGGCAGAAAAAATGGCCCTGTTCAATAAGCTGTCGCAGCCTCTCAAAAAAGATGTTACAGCCAGGAGCAGTATCAAGCAGAGGAGAATGAATGCGCGTTATCAGACCCAACCTGTGACATTTGTAGAGGTTGAACAGGTACAGTTGCTTCTGCAGGATTGTTAAAAGGAAATTAGTTATTGTCTTTATATAGGAGTTATTGCCTTTATATAGGAGTTATTGCCTTTATATAGGAGTTATTGCCTTTATATAGGAGTTATTGCCTTTATATAGGAGTTATTGCCTTTATATAGGAGTTATTGCCTTTATATAGGAGTTATTGCCTTTATATAGGAGTTATTGCCTTTATATAGGAGTTATTGCCTTTATATAGGAGTTATTGCCTTTATATAGGAGTTATTGCCTTTATATAGGAGTTATTGCCTTTATATAGGAGTTATTGCCTTTATATAGTAGTTATTGCCTTTATATAGGAGTTATTGCCTTTATATAGGAGTTATTGCCTTTATATAGGAGTTATTGCCTTTATATAGGAGTTATTGCCTTTATATAGGAGTTATTGCCTTTATATAGGAGTTATTGCCTTTATATAGGAGTTATTGCCTTTATATAGGAGTTATTGCCTTTATATAGGAGTTATTGCCTTTATATAGGAGTTATTGCCTTTATATAGGAGTTATTGCCTTTATATAGGAGTTATTGCCTTTATATAGGAGTTATTGCCTTTATATAGGAGTTATTGCCTTTATATAGGAGTTATTGCCTTTATATAGGAGTTATTGCCTTTATATAGGAGTTATTGCCTTTATATAGGAGTTATTGCCTTTATATAGGAGTTATTGCCTTTTATATATGCATAGTGTGTATCTGCAATTAAGCATTGCACTGCATCAGATCTGCGTACATTTATTTTAGAAGCATAACAGTCATTTTATTAGCATCATTTGTATTTCACAATCCAGGCACATGAATGTATAAAGCTTGTTGCCTATGTATAGATGTCCTCTGCTGTAGTCAGTTAGCAATCTGTATATTGCTAACAATTTTATTAAAATGTATAATTAAACATTTTAAATTAAAGTTCCATGCTCTATTAATAACTAGTGTGGTGTTCTGTAGCAATACAACAGAATATCTTGTAATTAAAGAGTGTTCAATGTCCTTATCAGCCAACAGTTTGTCTATCTGCCCTCAATACCTCTTTATTATAGAGCTAAACTATCAATATTTCCTTGATTACCTTCAACCTTTGTTTAAAAGGACCTATATATTTTTTTTTTCCTGCTTCAGATAGAAACAATTTAAAAAAAAAAGCTTTCCAATTTATGTCTATTGATAAATTTGTGTGGTTCTCATGTTCATTGTTAGAGATATCTAGGTAGGTAGCGTGGACATGTCTGGAGCACTACATGACAGGAAATAAAGCGCTTGCTAATGTATAACATTGCTGCAAATCTACCACCATATAGTGCTGCAGACACGTGCACACTCGTGAAATTAGCTTCCTGCTTTTCAATGAAGGATAACAAGAAAAGAAAGTAAATTTGATAATAGAAGTAAATTGGTAAAGTTGTTTAAAATTGTGGGTTCTATCTTAAACCATTAAAGAGAAAAAATTGGGTTTATTTGTGGTGTTCAAAGACCAATTATGATTTAATTTCCCTTTCTGTACATGGTGTTTGTTGTAGTAGACTGGAAAACAAATGTATTGTCTTCTGGTTTTGTTCTCTTGGGACTTCCTTGGATACTGTTTGGCATGTGTCACCGACGTATCAGAGCATAGAATAAAATGACTGTGCATTGAGACTTGGGACTTGATTGCATACTGTTTGGCATGTGTCAGCGTATCAGAGCATAGAATAAAATGACTGGGACTTCCTTGGATACTGTTTGGCATGTGTCAGCATATTAGAGCAATGAATAAAATGACTATGCATTGGGGCTTCCTTGGATACTGTTTGGTATTTGTCAGCATATCAGAGCATAGAATAAAATGACTGTGCATTGTTGACTCACAGCTGATTCACAGCAAGATCTGGACAGATTAAAACTAGCTGTAAGAAATAAATCCACAAGGGTCAAGCCAGGGGAATAATTTGGAAAATATCTGCATCTTAAAAACAGACATTGAATTGCTAACAGAATGTTTATATGTTCAATTAGACTTGTTTATGTAAAAGTAGCTCCAGGATCACGCTTCATAATTCATTTAGATAAAGTATTAAATACAAATGCTACATATGATGTATTCTGAGAGTTATATGTAGGTGTGTATATGTATATGTGTGTGTATATATGTATATATGTGTGTGTGTGTGTGTGTATATATGTATATGTGTGTGTGTATATATGTATGTGTGTGTGTGTGTATATATGTATATGTGTGTGTGTATATGTATATATATATATATATATATATATATATATATATGTGTGTGTGTGTGTATGTATGTATGTGTGTATGTATATATATATATATAGATAGATATAGATAGATAGATAGATAGATAGATAGAGATAGATATAGATAGATAGATATAGATAGATATAGATATATATATATATATATATATATATATATATATATATATATATATATAAAAATTTTTTTTTTTTTTTTTCAATATTGAGGTGCAAAGTTTTAGTGTCATAAAACAATGGGCACACCCATGTTGTAACCTAGGTTACCTTTTCTACTAAGACCAATTGGTGACACTGTATATATGTATGTGTGTGTGTATATGTATGTATGTATTTTTATCTATCCTTCTATCTGTCCCAGCTTTAATATGTTTGTTTTTATCTTTGGCACAGTTGAAGAATAATGGGGACAAGATAGCACCACTAGCTCCGAGTGTTGTATCTTCAGTAGCTACTCTAGCATCTCGTCCATCTCCATTGTGTCTTGAGGATGCACACATTACAAAGTCCTCTAATTATGAGGAAAGAATATCAAATGTCTCTAGCTTGTCAACCCTGCTGCAATCCTCAGTGGAAACAGGAAATACTCCAGAGCGAAACAAGTTATTGTCAGAGCCCTGGAGCCCTCCTTGCGCAAAAGATAACGAATGGGAGAGAGAATTCAGGAAGCCACTTTTGGATGATGCCAGGGTCTTAATGCTAGATGATAGTGTGTTCAGAAAGTCAAGCTCATTTCAGAAGGAAATCAGCCATCCTGTTCATAGTGAGACAGAGGAGTCGCCGCCTGCAGAAGACAAGCGTGCACACGGGCATGTTTTTTCAAGTAGGAACACTGAACTGTACAGCCCCCAAACACAAAGTCAGACTTCTGTGCGTGGAGGAGAATGCAGAATTCCTGACAGTGCCCTGCAGGTAGAAGGTGAGGAATTGCAGTACACGACTAGCTTACAATCCGAAAGAAGTATGAGGAGAGCGACTGAGCTGTCTGGTGAGTAGTGTTTGTTTATTGTAAATGTATCAGCTTTGTATATTCATTTTCTTTGCCAAATACAGTGCGACTTGTTTACTTAGTTACAGATGTTTGTGCAATTGGAATCCTCTGCTCTGAGAAAGAAGCCTAATAACCACTGACCTGCGTGATTTTGTGCTGTAAAACTGTCTTCAGTTGCTGAGCTGTTGTTTATTAAGCTTTAAGTGTGTGTTTGGTTTAGAAAGATTTTAACACTGGTATTGCTTTTTGCACATTTGTTAAACAGGACAGCCAAGGGGTTGATTGAGGGTATTAATAATACTGTATATAAACGCTCCATAATGTTAAACTGATTAATTTTAAATGCCTTAGTAACCTGATTTAAAATAGTTTTATTTTATATGCAAATCAAATGTGTGTGTATAATATGTATATATGTGGAAAATATCACTATTGTAGTCCACTCAATGTTAATTATAGGAAAACTTTTTTCTAAGTCGTCCGCTGCAATTTTATAAAACATCCTTCAGGAAATGTATAGATATATATCAATCTATCTCAGGGCTTACAATTTCCACTAGTCCTGGACGAGTAATAAATTGCAGCAGAGTAAGTTTACTTTTTTTTTTAAATGCAGGTGGTGAGAGTCCAGGATCCATTTTTCCTGGAAATTACTCTCTACCACTAGGAGGAGGCAAAGATTACCAAACTCCAATAGCTCTATAAATATAGCTCTCACTTTGCTTCCACAAAATTTTAAGAACAAAGACGTGCATTTGATTCTTCAGAGAAAGTGGTTTTCATTATTTTGAGGCCTGATTTCTCCTTAGAGAACAGTGCTTGTCAGAGGGATGTATATGGGGTATGGATTGTGATTCTTTTTTCACCTCATGGGAAATGTTTCATAAAACTTCCTAAATTGGCCGCAGAGACTTATCTTTTGCCTCCCTTTATAGCTCTACAATATACTTATATTCCTTAACTTCTGCTGATAAGCTTTTGCTCATTTGCTGGTGGACAAGTGTCTATTTGTAAGTATAATTTACATTTAGACACTCTATATAGCTATGTTATACGATATATATATATATATATATATATATATATATATATATATATATATATATATATATATATATATTCCAGAAAATAGGCAGGCACTCTCCGTTTACATCCACAAAAAATCTTTACTGTGTAACAAGTGACGTTTCGGGGTTTCACCCCCATCCTCAGACTTACAATGATTTTTTTTGTGGATGTAAACGGAGAGTGCCTGCCTATTTTCTGGACTATCTAACTTGCATGCTGCGAACCCCGGATCATAATTGAGTGCTATACTATGAGTTGTATGTATGTATGTATATGTATGTGTGTGTGTGTGTGTATATATGTCTGGTTAATGCTTGTTGAGTTAACGCAGGTACTTTTTTTTAGTCTTTCTATAGGTTTTTTTATTCTTTGGCTGATTTTTGCACGTCAAGTTAGTTCACGTTTGTCCTCCGCTATGCACACATCAGGTTTTTGTGCACTTAATTTCTTATAGCTGTAGCTCTTATAGTTTTTTTTATTTTTGGGGCGTATTCATTCTGATAAGGGTTATCTGCCCTTCAGATGTAATGTCTCCTGTTTTGTTTTGCAGTTTGGGTTTGCGTGCATTGTACCAGTTTATTTAAAAAGAGATTTTTAAGGGGTTTATAGTGTTTGTTGCATTGCTTTGTTATATGCCCTAAAGAAGCAGTCTGATTCTGTCTCTAAATTTACGGGAGAAACTAAGGCCCCTGAACGCCTTTCTACCATTATTAGGTGTGCTTATTGTAAACTAGCTGAGGTACCTTCTCCAGCTCATTTATGTTTAGAATCATTAATGCAATCAGACTATCCTGATGCTGTTTCAGTTGTGACAGACTCCTGATACCCCGACTGGGTATCTCCGTTAAAACAATTCTTTACCCTGGAACCTGTAGCTGTAGAGCGGGAAAGTGATTATAGCAAGTGGCCCACCCTAATAACCAAACAAGACTAGTATTAAGGTGAAACACAAACCGGCTTTATTGGGACAAACACACAGCTTATATACATATTTGCCATCTGATAAGAGCCTTATCTGATCAAGAAATCACCGCCCCTCCAGACAGGCTGGCGCCTTCATAGGAGCCCTAGGAATGTAGAGATCCCTCAAGTTAGGTCGTAATCTTGTGGTGATCCTGAGGGAGCAGTGGCTATTCCTGGGTATCATTTGAGAGCCCCGAACCCCCAGATGTAAGTCCAAAAAGCTACATGATCCGTGGCTGGGGGCCGGAGCATAGGCCTGGCAAAGGTTTACCCAGGACCAACATGAGGTGTCCAAAACCCCAGGTTCCCTCTCTCCCTCCCTCCTAGGAATCACCCCAGTCCATGCCCCCCCAGAGGTAT
This sequence comes from Bombina bombina, assembly GCF_027579735.1. Lineage (NCBI taxonomy): Eukaryota > Metazoa > Chordata > Amphibia > Anura > Bombinatoridae > Bombina > Bombina bombina. The sequence continues at coordinate 230,330,856 of NC_069503.1, read as the reverse complement.
AGCAAGTCCCCAAAAGATTGGAGCTCTGGGGCAAAGGGCCTCTGGAGCGACCTAGTATAATGTTCAGCGGGGATTTGTAGTGAGCCCAGCTGGCAAATAGTTCCATAAGATTCCGGCTGGGCTTCGGCAAGCTAGGAAGGGATCAAGCAGGGCAGCTATCAGTGTTTTCAGGGCACTTGCAACCATGGAAACTGAAAAAGGGGGAACACTAATTCATATGATGAGAGGTAGCGTGGCCTTGGCAGCCTGGTATCCATGACAGTGCTCCCCCTCATAGTCCGGCAGACCCGGCTAGATCCGGACGGGTCGGTTTGGGGCTGTCCGGTGGTGCTATTTCAATTCAGTTTGCTGGGAGAGGCCATCTGCATTGCCGTTACTCTTTCCGGATGATACTGATGAGAATCTGATCTCAGTTTTCAAACCGACAATGTCACAGCAGTGACTTATGTCAACCATCAAGGGGGAACTCCCAGAGATGAATATGACGGTATCTCATTTAAACCAAAAACTTCCCAGGTACTTTGCGAGGTCCAGTGATCCTCAAAAAGAGTTAGTGTATGCTCTAATAGTTCCTTGGTCATTTCAGCTTGCTTATCTGTTCGTCCTCTGGTACTTCTACCCAGAGTGATGTCCAAGATAAGCTTAGAGAAATCTTCAGTAATCCTGGTTGCCCCAGCTTGGCCTCGCAGGATTTGGTATGTAGATCTGGTTCAAATGTACTCCTTGGCCTCTGCGGTCACACCTTCTGTCTCAAGGTCTGTTTTTTCCATTCAAATCTCAACTCTCTGAACTTGAAATGGAATATTTAGTCCTTAGACATAGGGGTTTCTCTGATTCTGTGATTCTCCTATTTACAGGCTTACAAGCCTGAATTAAGGTTGTCTATCAAGGTCTGGAAGGCCTTTCTTTCTTTGTGTGTGTATATCATGATTTTTTTTTCCTGGCATTTTTTCAGAATTCCTAGGATTTTGCAGTTCTTACAGGAAAGGATCCAGATAAGGTCCTAACTGCCAGTTCTCGGAAGGGGCAGGTTTCTGCTCTTTCAGTTTTGTTCCACAGGAAGATTGATGATTGTAATATTCATGGTTTTGTTCAGACTCTGGTCCATATTAAATCTGTAACCCACAATGTTACGGTTGCCTCCAGGCTGGCTGGAAGTTGGACCGTAGAAAAGGATGCTCCTAGCGCTCACCAAAGGAGCAGCAGCACCGTGGACACTATAACTACTGCGTAGCCACCATAAGTAACGCAGACTCTATGAACCACCGCTGCTGGGCTGGTATCTCGCCGTCTGCTCTGCGCCCTGGACCTACGACCAGGCTCCAGTAGGTGAACCCAGGAACAAGAGCTCTTACAGGAGCTCAGTAGCTAAGGGAGTATATAGAGCATAGCAATCCCTGTAGTGATTATAAGCTGTATCCTACAAACATGAGTCAAAGCTTCAAGTTAGAGGGTCAACATAGGTCTGGGGACATAGTCTTAAAAGGGGCATTGTTCACTAAAGTCACAATATGTCCCCAGACGGTTCCCAAAGGGCCACACACACCCACACAGGTCTGGGGACATAGTCTTAAAAGGGGCATTGTTCATCAAAGTCACAATATGTCCCCAGATGGTTCTTAAAGGGCCATACACACCCAATAAAAGTTAATATGTTCTCAGGGGCACAATCTTCCAGGGGCCATAGTCATGAGGAAGGAGGCTGGCAAATAGGCTTCTCCAAAATCCAGGGAAGCAGGGCAATTTTCCATTTAAAGGGCCAGTTACAAACAGCAGTTTGTAACATATCTCCCCTTTTGGAGGGAGACTAACCAGGCACCTGACCTTCTGTCGGTCAGTGCCTAAGTTAGTCTCGCAACCCACCCACAAATAAACATTAGCAGCACAGTAGCCCCCCCACAATAAGTAGTACTGGCCTGTAGGTTCCAGGTTATAGGATGAAAGGGTAGCATCCTCTGCCTTCCTGGCGCAGCTGGGCAAATAGCTGATGGTACTTGGGGGGCAGAGGCCAGCGGCACTCTGCCCTGGTGCCAGCGCTTCTGCTGGGGTGAGGGGTTTGCAGGCCAGTCCTGTAACAAGGGGGTCTGTAGGGCAGAGGCCAGCAGCGCTCTGTCCTGATGCCAGCTCTTCTGCTGGGGGAATTGGGGCATAGTCCTGCCCGGTGGCAAAGGGAACGTGGGGGTCAGTGGGGGTTAACATCTCCACTGTTAACCCTGGGCCCAAGTTAGGAGTTAGCTGGGGAGGGGGAGATTGGCTTACCTCCTCCTCCTGATACTCCGGTGGCCGTTGGGAAGGGAGGTCGATGCTCTCCGCTTCCTGTGGAACATGCTGCGGCTGGGGAGAGAGACCGGTTGTCTCCTCTCCCTGGAAGGCACACTCCGGCTGGGGAGGGAGGTCGATGCTCTCCCCTCCCTGTAGCTGGGTCTGTCGCTGGGGATCTGGGCCGCCTGCCCAGCATCCCTGTAGGGCCGGTAGAGAGACTGCGGTCCCATCTCCACCTGCCTGCTGGGGGTCCTCCCAGGACCAGTCTATGAGGCCTGCTGCCTCTGGTATCTCTGGTTGGGGAAGGAGACTGGTTGTCTCTTCCCTCTGCACAGTATACTGCCGCTGGGGAGGGAGGTCGCTGCTCTCCTCTCCCTGTGGAACATGCTGCGGCTGGGGAGAGAGACCAGGTGTCCATACCCTCAAACTCCACAGTTGGCGCTCAAAGGCTCGTGCCGCTTCGTTCTCAGTAGCCAATTCCCGGATGAGGCGACTGACTACCTCCTGTGCAGGGTCTGGACCATATCGGACTAGCCGCCTCTTTACCTCTGGAACGAAATCAGCGCCCTCATAGCGACGGATCAGGTTGAGGTGCTCTTCACAGGGTTCTGACCAGTATCTTGTCAGCTCCATGGTGCTGTAGGTAGGGACGCTGCGCAGTGGCTAGCGTTGCCCTCAATAACTTTCCTACGATACCAGTGCTGTTGTGGTGCTGCTCCTTGCGCTAGGACGCCAATCCCACCGCTGCCGCCAAATGTTACGGTTGCCTCCAGGCTGGCTGGAAGTTGGACCGTAGAAAAGGATGCTCCTAGCGCTCACCAAAGGAGCAGCAGCACCGTGGACACTATAACTACTGCGTAGCCACCATAAGTAACGCAGACTCTATGAACCACCGCTGCTGGGCTGGTATCTCGCCGTCTGCTCTGCGCCCTGGACCTACGACCAGGCTCCAGTAGGTGAACCCAGGAACAAGAGCTCTTACAGGAGCTCAGTAGCTAAGGGAGTATATAGAGCATAGCAATCCCTGTAGTGATTATAAGCTGTATCCTACAAACATGAGTCAAAGCTTCAAGTTAGAGGGTCAACATAGGTCTGGGGACATAGTCTTAAAAGGGGCATTGTTCACTAAAGTCACAATATGTCCCCAGACGGTTCCCAAAGGGCCACACACACCCACACAGGTCTGGGGACATAGTCTTAAAAGGGGCATTGTTCATCAAAGTCACAATATGTCCCCAGATGGTTCTTAAAGGGCCATACACACCCAATAAAAGTTAATATGTTCTCAGGGGCACAATCTTCCAGGGGCCATAGTCATGAGGAAGGAGGCTGGCAAATAGGCTTCTCCAAAATCCAGGGAAGCAGGGCAATTTTCCATTTAAAGGGCCAGTTACAAACAGCAGTTTGTAACACACAATTTCTCCTCCATGGAGACTTAAAGGGACAGTCTACATCTGATTTTTTGTTTAAAAAGATAGATAAACCCTTTATTACCCATTCCCCAGCTTTGCATAACCAACACGGTTATATTAAAGGCACACTGAACCCAATTTTTTTCTTCTGTGATTCAGATAGAGCATGCAATTTTAAGCAACTTTCTAATTGACTATTATCAAATTGTCTTCATTCTCTTGGTATCTTTATTTGAAAAGCAAGAATGTAAGTTTAGATGCCAGCCGATTTTTGGTTAACAAACTGGGTTGTTCTTGCTGATTGGTGGATAAATTTACCCACCAATAAACAAGTGCTTTCCATGGTTCTGAACAAAAAATAGCTTAAATGCCTTCTTTTTCAAATAAAGAAAGCAAGAGAACGAAGAAAAATTAATAGGTGTAAATTAGAAAGTAGATTAAAATTGCATGCTCTATCTGAATCACAAAAGAAAACATTTGGGTTTTTGCGATTACCTTGTATCTAAGTCTCTGCAGACTTTCCCCTTATTTCAGTTCTTTTGACAGACTTGCACTTTAGCCAATCAGTGCCGACTCCTAGGTAACTCCACAGGTGTGAGCACAATGTTATATTTAGGGCAAACATGATCTAACTCCCTCTAGTTGTGAAAAATGTCAAAATGCATTCAGATAAGAGACAAGGACTAAGAAATTGGCATATCAGTCTACCTAGGTTTAGCTTTCAACTAAGAATACCAAGAGAACTAGGAAAAATCTATCATAAAAGTAAATTGGAAAGTTGTATAAAATTACATGGTCTATCTATATCATGAAAGTTTATTTTTAACTAGGCTGTCCCTTTAACTTGGTGTTGATGGTTTTGCAGGCTCCACTTTTTTGAACCTATGCATAAAGTGGATATTTAACTGCTTTCTTGGAAAGTGGTTTTTCTTTTGGCTATCTCTTCTGCTTGTAGAGTTGTAATGCTCTTTCTTGTGATCCTCATCTGATTTTTTTATTTATTTTTTTCTCATCAGTATAAGGCAGCTTTACTGACTTTCTGACTTTTTTACCTAAGATTTTTTTTATTCAGACAACATGAGCAGAGAGATTGTAGTTCTTTATTTGTGTCCTAACCTCAAGAATGCTTCTGAGATATCTTTGCATGCTTTGGAAGTTGTTAGGGCATTGAAATATTATATTGATGCTACTACTTCAGACAAACTTCTAGTTTGTGACCTTTCCTAGGACCAGAAATATTGATCAGTTTCTGCTGATTCTTTGGCCTCTTGGCTGAAACTTTTGATATACAAGTCTTACTTGGAGGCAGGTCAGCCTCCACCACAGCGGATTACTGCTCATTCTACTAGGTTAGTTGGGCTTTCAAGAATAAAGCTTCAGTTAACGAGATTTGCAATGCAGCTACTTGGTCTTCTTTGCATACTTTTAGAAAATTATATCAATTTGATTTTTCTTTCATGTAATTGGCAAGAGTCCATGAGCTAATGACGTATAAGATATACAATTCTACCAGGAGGGGCAAAGTTTCCCAAACCTCCAAAATGCCTATAAATACACCCCTCACCACACCCACAATTCAGTTTTACAAACTTTGCCTCCTATGGAGGTGGTGAAGTAAGTTTGTGCTAAGATTTCTACGTTGATATGCGCTTCTCAGCATTTTGAAGCCCGATTCCTCTCAGAGTACAGCGAATGTCAGAGGGATGTGAAGGGAGTATCGCCTATTGAATGCAATGGTTTTCCTCTCGGGAGATCTATTTCTTAGGTTCTCTGTTATCGGTCGTAGAGATTAATCTCCTACCTCCCTTTTCAGATTGACGATATACTCTCATATTCCATTACCTCTACTGATAACCGTTTCAGTACTGGTTTGGCTATCTGCTTTATGTGGATGGGTGTCTTTGGTAAGTATGTTTTCATTACTTAAGACACTCTCAGCTATGGTTTGGCACTTTATGTATTTATATAAAGTTCTAAATATATGTATTGTACTGATATTTGCCATGATTCAGGTTTTCAGTATATTTCCTTTTGCAGACTGTCAGTTTCATATCTGGAAAATGTTTTTTTAGGGAAAATTTATTTATTACCTGGGGTGTAGTCTTTTTCAAATTGACTATCTTTTAAATTTGTGGGTAGAATTAGGCTTGCGAGGGCGCAAAATGCCAAAGTTTATTGCGTCATTCTTGGAGCGAGATTTTTTTGGCACGAAGTTACGTTCGTTGACGCAATTTCGTAATTTCCGGCGTCTTAGTTGGCACAGAGTCCTTCACAAGGTTGGGTCTTCTGTGACGCGAGTGTGTCATTTCCGGACGTTTTTGGCGCCAAAAAATATTTTTCTGTTTTTCATGCGTCATACTTGGCGCCAAATATTTTTCATTATTTAAGACCCCATTCCTATATGCCTCTTGCCTTTTCTCTATGTCAGAGGGCTATGCTGTTTGCATTTTTTTTTTCCCCATTCCTGAAACTGCCATATAAGGAAATTGATAATTTTGCTTTATATGTTTTTTTTTCTCTTACATTTGCAAGATGTCTCAATCTGATCCTGTCTCAGAAATCTCTGTTGGAACTCTGCTGCCGGATAGCGGTTCTACCAAAGCTAAGTGCATTTGTTGTAAACTTGTGGAGGTTATATCTCCAGCTGTGGTTTGTAATAGTTGTCATGATAAACTTTTACATGCAGAAAATGTATCCATCAGTAGTAGTTCATTACCTGTTGCTGTTCCCTCAACATCTAATGCACAAGATACACCTGTAAATTTAAAATAATTTATTTCTGACTCTATACAGAAGGCTTTGTCTGCCATTCTGCCTTCTAAAAAACGTAAAAGGTCTTTTTAAACTTCTCATAAAGTTGGTGAAATTTCAAATGACCGACAAAATACTGAATTATCCTTCTCTGATGAGGATCTATCTGGTTCAGAAGATCCTGCCTCAGATATTGACACTGACAAATCTTATTTGTTTAAAATGGAGTATATTCGTTCTTTGTTAAAAGAAGTGTTGATTACATTGGATATGGAGGAAACTAGTCCTCTTGATATTAAAACTAGTAAACGTTTATAAACCTCCTGTGGTTATTCCAGAGGTTTTTCCAGTTCCTGATGCTATTTCTTATATGATTTCTAAGGATGGGAATAGGCCTGGTACTACTTTTATTCGTTCTTCAAGGTTTAAAAATTGTACCCTTTGCCAGCAGTTTCTTTAGAGTTTTGGGAAAAGATCCCCAAAGTTGATGGGGCAATCTCTACTCTTGCTAAATGTACTACTATTCCTATGGAAGAGAGTACTTATTTTAAAGATCCTTTAGATAGGAAACTTGAATCTTATCTAAGGAATGCCTATTTACTGTATATGCTGGTCATCTTCTCAGGCCTGCAATTTCTTTGGCTGATGTTGCAGCTGCATCAACTTTTTGGTTGGAACATTTAGCGCAACAAGAACTGGATTCTGATTTGTCTAGCATTGTTAGTTTACTTCAACATGCTAATCATTTTATCTGTGATGCTATTTTTGATATCGTCAAAATTGATGTTAAATCTATGTCTTTAGCTATTTTAGCTAGAAGAGCTTTGTGGCTTAAATCTTGGAATGCTGATATGACATCTAAGTCCAGATTGCCATCTCTTTCTATCCAAGGTAATAAGTTATTTGGTTCTCAGTTGGATTCAATAATTTCAACTGTCACTGGAGGGAAGAGAGGTTTTTTTTTTGCCTCAGGATAAAAGACCTAAGGGTAAATCTAAAGCTTCTAACAGTTTTCGTTCCTTTCGACAAAATAAGGAACATAAATCTAATCCTTCCCCCAAGGAATCTGTTTCCAATTGGAAGCCTTCCTCAAATTGGAATAAGTCCAAGCCATTTAAGAGATCAAAGCCAGGCCCAAAGTCCGCATGAAGGTGCGGCCCTCATTCCAGCTCAGCTGGTGGGGTGCAGATTAAGATTTTTCAAAGATGTTTGGATCAATTCGGTCCAAAATCAGTGGTTTCAGAGTATAGTCTCTCGGGTACAGAATAGGTTTCAGAGTAAGACAGTCTGTGAGAAGATTTTTTTTTTCTCACGTATTCCAGCAAACCCAGTAAAGGCTCAGGCTTTCCTGAAGTGTGTTTCAGACCTGGAGTTATCAGGGGTAATCATGGCAGGAACAGGGTCTGGGGTTTTATTCAAATCTATTCATTGTCCCAAAGAAAGAGAAGATTCATTAAGGCCAGTTTTGGATCTAAAGATTTTGAATCGATATGTAAGAGTACCAACTTTCAAAATGATGACTATAAGGACTATTCTGCCTTTTGTTCAGCAAGGGTATTATGTCCACAATAGACTTACAGGATGCATATCTTCATATTCCGATTCATCCAGATCACTATCAGTTCCTGAGATTCTCTTTTCTAGACAAGCATTACCAATTTGTCGCTCTTCCTTTTGGCCTAGTGACAGCTCCAAGAATCTTTTCTAAGGTTCTCGGTGCCCTACTCTCTGTAATCAGAGAGCGGGGTATTGCGGTGTTTTCTTTCATGTAATTAGCAAGAGTCCATGAGCTAGTGACGTATGGGATATACATTCCTACCAGGAGGGGCAAAGTTTCCCAAACCTTAAAATGCCTATAAATACACCCCTCACCACACCCACAATTCAGTTTTACAAACTTTGCCTCCGATGGAGGTGGTGAAGTAAGTTTGTGCTAGATTCTACGTTGATATGCGCTCCGCAGAAAGTTGGAGCCCGGTTTTCCTCTCAGCATGCAGTGAATGTCAGAGGGATGTGAGGAGAGTATTGCCTATTTGAATGCAGTGATCTCCTTCTACGGGGTCTATTTCATAGGTTCTCTGTTATCGGTCGTAGAGATTCATCTCTTACCTCCCTTTTCAGATCGACGATATACTCTTATATATACCATTACCTCTGCTGATTCTCGTTTCAGTACTGGTTTGGCTTTCTACAAACATGTAGATGAGTGTCCTGGGGTAAGTAAATCTTATTTTCTGTGACACTCTAAGCTATGGTTGGGCACTTTATTTATAAAGTTCTAAATATATGTATTCAAACATTTATTTGCCTTGACTCAGAATGTTCAACATTCCTTATTTTTCAGACAGTCAGTTTCATATTTGGGATAAATGCATTTGTTTCAATCATTTTTTCTTACCTTAAAAAATTTGACTTTTTCCCTGTGGGCTGTTAGGCTCGCGGGGGCAGAAAATGCTTCATTTTATTGCGTCATTCTTGGCGCAGACTTTTTTGGCGCAAAATTTTTTTTCTGTTTCCGGCGTCATACATGTCGCCGGAAGTTGCGTCATTTTTTGACGTTTGTTTGCGTCAAAAATGTCGGCGTTCCGGATGTGGCGTCATTTTTGGCGCCAAAAGCATTTAGGCGCCAAATAATGTGGGCGTCTTTTTTTTGGCGCTAAAAAATATGGGCGTCATTTTTGTCTCCACATTATTTAAGTCTCATTATTTATTGCTTCTGGTTGCTAGAAGCTTGTTCACTGGCATTTTTTTCCCATTCCTGAAACTGTCATTTAAGGAATTTGATCAATTTTGCTTTATATGTTGTTTTTTTCTTTTACATATTGCAAGATGTTCCACGTTGCATCTGAGTCAGAAGATACTTCAGGAAAATCACTGCACAGTGCTGGAGCTACCAAGCTAAGTGTATCTGCTATAAACTTTTGGTATCTGTTTCTCCAGCTGTTATTTGTATTGCATGTCATGTTAAACTTATTAATGCAGATAAAATTTCCTTTAGTACTGTTACATTACCTGTTGCTGTTCCGTCAACATCTAATTTTCAGAGTGTTCCTGATAACATAAGAGATTTTATTTTTTAAATCCATTAAGAAGGCTATGTCTGTTATTTCTCCTTCTAGTATACATAAAAGTCTTTTAAAACTTCTCTTTTTTCAGATGAATTTTTAAATGAACATCATCATTCTGATACTGATAATGGTTCTTCTGGTTCAGAGGTTTCTGTCTCAGAGGTTGATGCTGATAAATCTTTGTATTTGTTCAAGATGGAATTTATTCGTTCTTTACTTAAAGAAGTGTTATTTGCATTAGAAATAGAGGATTCTGGTCCTCTTGATACTAAATGTAAACGTTTAAATAAGGTTTTTAAATCTCCTGTAGTTATTCCAGAAGTGTTTTATCTCCCTGATGCTATTTCTGAAGTAATTTCCAGGGAATGGAATAATTTGGGTAATTTATTTACTCCTCCTAGACGTTTAAGCAAATTATATCCTGTGCCATCTGACAGATAAGAGTTTTTTGGGACAAAAATCCCTAAGGTTATGGGGCTGTCTCTACTCCTGCTAATGTACTACTATTCCTACGGCAGATAGTACTTCATTTAAGGATCCTTTAGATAGGAAAATTGAATCCTTTCTAAGAAAAGCTTACTTATGTTCAGGTAATCTTCTTAGACCTGCTATATTTTTAGCGGATGTTGCTGCAGCTTCAACTTTTTGGTTAGAAGCTTTAGCGCAACAAGTAACAGATCATAATTTTATAGCATTATTATTATTCTATAACATGCTAATAATTTTATTGGTGATACCATCTTTTGATATCATTAGAGTTGATGTCAGGTATATGTCTCTAGCTATTTTAGCTAGAAAAGCTTTATGGATTAAACTTGGAATGCTGACATGTCTTCTAAGTCAACTTTGCTTTCCCTTTCTTTCCAGGGTAAATAATCATTTTCGTTCCTTTCCTCACAACAAGGAACAAAAGCCTGATCCTTCATCCTCAGGAGCGGTATCGGTTTAGAAACTATTTCCAGTTTGGAATATATCCAAGCCTTATAGAAACCTATAGCCAGCTCCTAAATACCTATGAAGGTGCGGCCCTTATTCCAGCTCAGCTGGTATGGGGCAGATTATGTTTTCTTCAAAGAAATTTGGATCAATTCCGTTCTTAATCTCTGGTTTCAGAAACATTGTTTCAGAAAGGTACAGAATTGGCTTCAAGTTAAGGCCTCCTGCTAAGAGATTCTTTTCTTTCCCGTGTCCCAGTTAACACAGCAAAGGCTCAGCATTTCTGAAATGTGTTTCAGATCTAGAGTTGGCTGGAGTATTTATGCCAGTTCCAGTTCTGGAACAGGGGCTGGGGTTTTATTTTATCTCTTCATTGTACCAAAGAAGGTCAATTCCTTCAGACCAGTTCCGGATCTATCATTATTGAATCGTTATGTTAGGATACCAACATTCAAGATGGTTACTGTAGGACTATCCTGCCTTTTGTTTAGCAAGGGCATTATATGTCTACAATAGATTTACAGGATGTGTATCTGCATATTCCGATTCATCCAGATCACTTTTAGTGTCTGAGATTCTCTTTTTAGACAAGCATTACCAGTTTTGTGGCTCTACCGTTTGGCCTAGCCTCAGTTCCAAGAATTTTTTTCAAAGGTTCTCGGTGCCCTTCTTTCTGTAATCAGAGAATAGGGTTTTGGCATTTCCTTATTTGGACGATATCTTGGTACTTGCTCAGTCTTCTCATTTTCGAAGAATCTCATACAAATCGACTTGTGTTGTTTCTTCAAGTTCATGGTTGGAGGATCAATTTACCAATCAGTTCATTGATTCCTCAGACAAGGGTAACCTTTTTAGGTTTCTAGATAAATTCAGTGTCTATGACTCTGTCCTTGTCAGACAAGAGAAGTTTAACATTGATATCAGCTTGTCAAAACCTTCAGTCACAATCATTCCCTTTGGTAGCCTTATGCATGGAAATGTTGGGTCTTAGGACTGCCGCATCAGATGCGATCTCCTTTGCTCGTTTTCACATGCGACCTCTTCAGCTCTGTATGCTGAACCAATGGTGCAGGGATTACTCAAAGATATCTCAATTAATATCTTTAAACCGATTTTACGACACTCTCTGACATGGTGGACAGATCACCATCGTTTAGTTCAGGGGGCTTCTTTGTTCTTCCGACCTGGACTATAATCTCAACAGATGCAAGTCTTACAGGTTGGGGAGCTGTGTGGGGGTATCTGACGGCACAAGGGGTTTGGGAATCTCAGGAGGTGAGATTTCCGATCAATATTTTGGAACTCCGTGCAATTTTCAGAACTCTTCAGTCTTGGCCTCTTCTGAAGAGAGAGTTGTTCATTTGTTTTCAGATAGACAATGTCACAACTGTGGCATACATCAATCATCAAGGAGGGACTCACAGTCCTCTGGCTATGAAAGAAGTATCTCGAATTTTGGTTTGGGCGGAATCCAGCTCCTGTCTAATCTCTGCGGTTCATATCCCAGGTATGGACAATTGGAAAGCGGATTATCTCAGTCGCCAAACGTTGCATCCGGGCGAATGGTCTCTTCACCCAGAGGTATTTCTTCAGATTGTTCAAATGTGGGAACTTCCAGAAATAGATCTGATGGCTTCTCATCTAAACAAGAAACTTCCCAGGTATCTGTCCAGATCCCGGGATCCTCAGGCGGAGGCAGTGGATGCATTATCACTTCCTTGGAAGTATCATCCTGCCTATATCTTTCCGCCTCTAGTTCTTCTTCCAAGAGTAATCTCCAAGATTCTGAAGGAATGCTCGTTTGTTCTGCTGGTAGCTCCGGCATGGCCTCACAGGTTTTGGTATGCGGATCTTGTCCGGATGGCCTCTTGCCAACCGTGGACTCTTCCGTTAAGACCAGACCTTTTGTCTCAAGGTCCTTTTTTCCATCAGGATCTGAAATCCTTAAATTTAAAGGTATGGAGATTGAACGCTTGATTCTTGGTCAAAGAGATTTCTCTGACTCTGTGATTAATACTATGTTACAGGCTCGTAAATCTGTATCCAGAGAGATATATTATAGAGTCTGGAAGACTTATATTTCTTGGTGTCTTTCTCATCATTTTTCTTGGCATTCTTTTAGAATACCGAGAATATTTCAGTTTCTTCAGGATGGTTTAGATAAGGGTTTGTCCGCAAGTTCCTTGAAAGGTCAAATCTCTGCTCTTTCTGTTCTTTTTCACAGAAAGATTGCTATTCTTCCTGATATTCATTGTTTTGTACAAGCTTTGGTTCGTATAAAGCCTGTCATTAAGTCAATTTCTCCTCCTTGGAGTTTGAATTTGGTTCTGGGGGCTCTTCAAGCTCCTCCATTTGAACCTATGCATTCATTGGATATTAAATTACTTTCTTGGAAAGTTTTGTTCCTTTTGGCCATCTCTTCTGCCAGAAGAGTTTCTGAATTATCTGCTCTTTCTTGTGAGTCTCCTTTTCTGATTTTTCATCAGGATAAGGCGGTGTTGCGAACTTCTTTTGAATTTTTAACTAAGTTGTGAATTCCAACAACATTAGTAGAGACATTGTGGTTCCTTCATTATGTCCTAATCCTAAGAATTCTAAGGAGAAATCGTTGCATTCTTTGGATGTTATTAGAGCTTTGAAATATTATGTTGAAGCTACTAAGTCTTTCCGAAAGACTTCTTGTTTATTTGTTATCTTTTCCGGTTTTAGAAAGGCCAGAAAACTTCTGCCATTTCTTTGGCATCTTGGTTGAAATCTTTAATTCATCTTGCCTATGTTGAGTCGGGTAAGACTCCGCCTCATAGGATTACAGCTCATTCTACTAGGTCAGTTTCTACTTCCTGGGCGTTTAGGAATGAAGCTTCGGTTGATCAGATTTGCAAAGCGGCAACTTGGTCCTCTTTGCATACTTTTACCAAATTCTACCATTTTGTTGTATTTTCTTCTTCTGAAGCAGTTTTTGGTAGAAAAGTACTTCAGGCAGCGGTTTCAGTTTGAATCTTCTGCTTATGTTTTTCATTAAACTTTATTTTGGGTGTGGATTATTTTCAGCAGGAATTGGCTGTCTTTATTTTATCCCTCCCTCTCTAGTGACTCTTGTGTGGAAAGATCCACATCTTGGGTAGTCATTATCCCATACGTCACTAGCTCATGGACTCTTGCTAATTACATGAAAGAAAACATAATTTATGTAAGAACTTACCTGATAAATTCATTTCTTTCATATTAGCAAGAGTCCATGAGGCCCGCCCTTTTTTGTGGTGGTTATGATTTTTTTGTATAAAGCACAATTATTCCAATTCCTTATTTTATATGCTTTCGCACTTTTTTCTTATCACCCCACTTCTTGGCTATTCGTTAAACTGAATTGTGGGTGTGGTGAGGGGTGTATTTATAGGCATTTTAAGGTTTGGGAAACTTTGCCCCTCCTGGTAGGAATGTATATCCCATACGTCACTAGCTCATGGACTCTTGCTAATATGAAAGAAATGAATTTATCAGGTAAGTTCTTACATAAATTATGTTTTCTTATTTGGACGATATCTTGGTACTTGCTCAATCTTTACGTTCTGTAGAATCTCACACAAATCAACTAGTGTTGTTTCTTCAAAGACATGGTTGGAGGATCAATTTACCAAAAAGTTTTTTGATTCCTCAATCTATCTGGAAACCTAAAAAGGTTACCCTTGTCTGTGTCCATGACTCTGTCCCTAACAGACAAGAGACTATTAAAATTGGTTTCATCTTGTCGGAACCCTCAGTCTCAATCATTCCCTTCAGTGGCTATGTGCATGGAAGTTTTAGGTCTCATGACTGCAGCATTGGACGCGATCCCCTTTGCTCGTTTTCATATGAGACCTCTCCAGCTTTGTATGCTGAACCAATGGTGCAGGGATTATACAAGGATGTCACAATTAATATCCTTAAATCCCAATGTTCGACCATCTTTGACTTGGTGGTTATATCACCATTGTATGATTCTAGGGGCCTCTTTCGTTTGTCAAACCTGGACTGTGATCACAACGGATGCAAATTTTACAGTTTCTTTAGGATGGTTTGGATAAAGGTTTGTCTGCAAGTTCCTTGAAAGGACAAATCTCTGCTCTTTCTGTTTTATTCCACAGAAAAAAATGCTAAGCTTCCTGATCACTGTTTTGTACAGGCTTTGGTTTGTATTAAGCCTGTCATTAAATCCATCTCTCCTCCTTGGAGTCTTAATTGGGTTTTGAAGGCTTTACAGGCTCCTCCATTTGAGCCTATGCTTTCTTTGGACATTAAACTACTTTCTTGGAAAGTGTTGTTCCTTTTGGCCATCTCTTCTACTAGAAGTCTCTGAATTATCTGCTCTCTTGTGAATCTCCTTTTCTGATTTTTCATCAGGAGCAGGCAGTTTTGTGGACTTCATTTAAATTTTTACCTAAGGTTGTGAATTTTAACAACATTAATAGAGAAATTGTTGTCCCTTCTTTGTGTCCTAATCCTAAGAATTATTTGGAGAGATCGTTACATTCTTTGGATGTGGTGAGAGCTCTGAAATATTATGTTGAAGCTACTAAAGTTTTCAGGAAGGCTTCCAGTCTATTTGTTAGCTTTTCTGGTTCCAGAAAAAGGTCTGAAGGTTTGACGTTTCCTTGGCTTTGTGGTTAAAGCTTTTGATTCATCAAGCTTATTTGGAGTCGGGTCAAGCCCCGCCTCAGAGAATTACAGCTCATTCTACTAGATCAGTCTCCACTTCCTGGGCTTTTAAGAATGAAGCTTCAGTTGATCAGATTTGCAAAGCTGCAATGAGTGCAAAGGGAGAAAGGCAGGCTCTGCACACAGGAATCCAGATAAAAAGATTAATGAAAAAGATTAAAAAATACAAAAAGCAGCTACATACGCTGAGTGCACAAAAAAAGGTGAACAAGGCAGGTAGACAAACTGACATTGATGTCTGACTAGTTTCACGTTTTCCCACGACGCTTATTCATAGACATATGGGATGTGGTAGTTAGATACTTTAAAAAGGGGAAGCCAGCTCATGATTGGTTAATCAGTATACTCATTTTAAGCCAACAGCTGCTTCTTATATAGACCTTAATTAAACCACCTATACTACACACCCATTGATATAAGTTAAAAACAAAAAGAACCTAACCTAAATAAACATTACAATATATGTTGCAGTGAGACATAATAAGAGTGTTAATAAATGTCTAACATGCATAAGTTTTCACCATAAAAACATATACATAAATAAATTAATACCACCTATATGTATAGTAATATATGAAAAAGGGGCAAAATAAATAACATACAAAAAATATTCAAAAAATAATAAAAAAAACAGACAAAAATAAACATTGATACAAAAACTATTAGATGTCAATAAAATAATTGATGTCGCTACCACGATTCATACCAGATGGGGAACGAGTATGCAACTTAAGCATCCAAAACAACTCTTTCTTTTCCAATATTTTTAATTTGTTTCCTCCTCTAATGGGAATAGTGGCAACATCAATTATTTTTATATTCATATTTGCTACATTAGTAAAGTGATATCCATTGAAATGATTGGCAACTGCTGAACTCTTATTGTAATTCTTGACATCCCCTAGTATGTTCATTAAACCTTTTGTGGATCTCCCTGGAGGTTTGACCTGTATATTGCAACTGACATAAGTTACAGGTAAGCAAGTAAACCACAAAAGTGGTGCCACAGTTTGCATAAAAGTATGTATTATAAACATCCCCTGTGCTACTACTAGAGAACTGACTACCCTCCTGTATATGTGCACACATATGGCAGTTACGTTTTCCACATCTGAAATCGCCAGTTTTGTATAGCCAATTTTGTTTATGAATGTTTCTTCTAGTTGCTAAACTTGGTGACAATTTTTGTCCTAAGGTCATGGATTTTTTAGGCACAAACCTAATAATATTAATAAATGGTTTTAAAACCTCATCAAAGCTGCAACTTGGTCCTCTTTGCATACATTTCCTAAATTCTATCATTTTGATGTATTTGCTTCTTCGGAAGCAGTTTTTGGTAGAAAAGTTCTTCAGGCAGCTGTTTCAGTTTGATTCTTCTGCTTCAAGTTTTTTTTCTTTTCAATTATGAGACTAAACTTATGTTTTGGGTTGTGGATTAATTTTTTTCAGTGGAAAATGGCTGTTTTTATTTTTATCCCTCCCTCTCTAGTGACTCTTGCGTGGAGTTCCACTTCTTGGGTATTGCTATCCCATACGTCACTAGCTCATGGACATAATTTATGTAAGAACTTACCTCATTAATTTCTTTCATATTAGCAAGAGTCCATGAGGCCCACCCTTTTTATGGTGGTTATGATTTTTTGTATAAAGCACAATTATTTCCAAATTCCTTTGTTGATGCTTTTTACTCCTTTCTTATCACCCCACTACTTGGCTATATGTTAACCTCTTAAGGACATATGACGGAATTTTTCCGTCATAAAACAATTGAGCAAACTGAAAGCTGTGTCCTTAAAGGGTTAAACTGAATTGTGGGTGTGGTGAGGGGTGTATTTATAGGCATTTTGAGGTTTGGGAAACTTTGCCCCTCCTGGTAGGATTGTATATCCCATGTGTCACTAGCTCATGGACTCTTGCCAATATGAAAGAAATGAATTTATCAGGTAAGTTCTTACATAAATTATGTTTTTTGGTTCTTCTGACTCAGCCTCGGGTAGGAAGGTCCTTCAGGCAGCGGTCTGTTCTGATTTTTTGCCTGTTCGATTTATTTTAAGTGCATGTTGAAAAAATAAAAAATAAAAAAAAAAAATATATATATATATATATTTTTTTTTTTATTGCGGTTATAGATTTAATTTCTCTGTGAAAGAGGTTTTTTAACTCCCTCCCTTTAAGTTTTTACATGTAGAGTCCACAGGGTATTAGTTCCCAGTAGTAATGGATTGTAAACTTTCTCCTCTTGTATAAAATAAAACATAATTGATGCTTACCTGATAAATACATTTTTCATGGTGGTGAAAGTTCACAAGACCCCACCCTTATGTTTTTTAGGGTTACAGGTACAGTAAACCTACAAACTGTTATATAATTCTGCACATAGTGCAGAATTATATAACATTAGCTAGCACCACGTTTATAAAACAAAAGATTGCAGAGTTTTTATATTTAAAAATGCAAATATTGCTTAGAAAAAAAAAGCATTTAAAAGGTGGAAACATTGTTAACGTTTAAAATGATCTAATTTTGCATAAAGAACTTGCCAAGATGTGTTGATAAAGTAAGAGCTCAAAAAACAAAAGCATTACAAATAGGTTTGCCATTCATTGGTAGGTCCAAGGATCCCGTTTTCATTGTGGCCCTAATGGTCGCTCTGCAATTTATGGATACATATAGCCAATCAGACTGTTTGCTTTAATTTGAGGATGTTTACTTCCTAATTGGGTGAATTATTTAGGAGTTAGGACACTTTCATATGTAGTCCCTTTATTTTTAAGGGACCAAAAATGAGTGGACAATTGACTGAGAAGCTGTTTCATGGCCAGTTGTGAGTTATTCCCTCACTTTTATTAACAATTATAAGCAGTTAAAGGTCTGGCACTGACTCTAAATATGGAATTTGCATTTGGAAACTGTTGCTGTTAGCCTGCTTTAAATGACGAGTTATCATTAGGCTGAAAAAACAAAATACAAAATTATATGAACTGTTGCTGTCTATATACATATGGATCTTAGTATGTAATTTACCCCAGATTTGAGGCTTAGCCCAAGGGAAAGAGACCTTTGGGCAGAGCTGCAGGCATTCTCGGTGCTATATACTTTAGTCCAGAGGGGCAGCACTATGTTTTCAGAGCTCATATAGATATAAAATATTCATTTTTTTGGCAAAAAAAACCCCCAAAACTGGGCTTGCTCTTAGACTTTTAAGCCAATTTTTTAGCTCTGTTATTGCACAATAAGCTGCGTAGTTAAAGGGACACTGAACCCAAATGTTTTCTTTCGTGATTCAGATAGAGCATGCAATTTTAAACAACTTTCTAATTTACTCCTATGATCAATTTTTCTTTGTTCACTTGCTATGTTTATTTGAAAAAGGCATCTAAGCTTCTTTTTTGGTTCAGTACTCTGAAGAGCACTTTTTTATTGGTGGATGAATTCAGCAAGAACATCCCAGGTTGTTCTCCAAAAATGGGCCGGCATCTAAATTTACATTCTTGCATTTCAAATAAAGATACCAAGAGAATGAAGAAAATGTGATAATAGGAGTAAATTCGAAAGCTGCTTAAAATTTCATGCTCTATCTGAATCACAAAAGAAAAAAATTTGGGTTCAGTGTCCCTTTAAGTTACTACTTCAACCCCACGTGTGGTGGATCCATATCTTTACCAATTTCTTTTCTGACTGGCAAATTTGGGAATTATTCCAAAGTACATGGAAAACTTTTTTTTTTCCTTTAAAGAGAGAGAGAGAGTAATTTTACCTCTATGAATTGCAATATATAACGGTTAAAGTGCTCCCTATTTGTATTTTTTTTTTAAGTTTATTAATGTCACTAAAATGCAAATACACAATTGAAGTTTCAGCTGCCTAATGTGATACTTATACAGAGTGATGCTTTCTCTAAGAAGTTAGAACACTCACCAGTCAAAAGGTTTCTGATTAGAAGTGACTGCAAAAAACAAAATCCTTAAAGTGAAACGCATTGAGTTTTTAATATAAAACATTATGTGTAATGCAACAACTTTGCAACATGTTTTCATTATTTTGCCCTTTTCATGTAATTTACCTCTGACAATTAAGCAATTCCTTATTCTCCTAACTTCAAATGCCCCCTGCTAACTTCTGAAGGCTAATAACTTTAGTACAAATGTGTCTTGAATTTTCTTTATCAGATAACTGCAAACTTTATGTACTTTTTTATTAAAGACCAGTAAACACAGTGTAATAGCATAAGCTGTAAATGCATAATAAAGACAATGCAAAAGCACTGTTTGAATTTTAAATGAGCAGTAGAAAAAAAAAAATTCTGACAAATTTTAAAGTTTGTTCTATTTTTTCCTCCCACTGAATCATGTGACAGCCATCAGCCT
The DNA here is from genome assembly GCF_027579735.1 of Bombina bombina. Taxonomy (NCBI): domain Eukaryota; kingdom Metazoa; phylum Chordata; class Amphibia; order Anura; family Bombinatoridae; genus Bombina; species Bombina bombina. The sequence continues at coordinate 230,311,365 of NC_069503.1, read as the reverse complement.
TGTCTGTAGACTAAAGCCGTCAAATAAGGCAAAGGATTGGTGGAGTTTAGGTATTGAAAAGTAATTGTTTTTAGAAAGTTAAGACTTGGCTGATATGTTATTCTACAACAAAATAGAAATTAGGTCTTGTAATTAATTAGGTATTTACTGTCCCTTTTCAGGTGGTTATATAGTCCCTCATCTTTCTGACAAATACTATTATTTAGTTATTCTTTCTGTCAGCCTAGATGGACGGATGGACATTTCTTTTTAGGATTTGGGGTTTGATTTGGCTTTCTCTTCTTAGACACTGACTATGAGGCAAATAATTTCCTATTTTGTACTTCTACTTGTGGGTCACCGATTTAAAGCATGTATATATGTTTAGTGTGTTATATTGTTATATTATCCAGCTAGAAATAAAGTTTCTTAATATTGCTTTACCCTTATGTTCACTGTACACATAATGGGAAAGACATTTTATGCAGTTCCTTCACTGATTTTGGAGTTAATTTGCTGTGTGTCCAGCCTGCTTCTGGTAAAGTTGGTTATCTAATGCAGATATTATTTCAGAATATGAAGTCTATTTATACCTCATTTAGATGTAGTAAAGGACGGTTGATCATGTTGACAGTGCCATTCCTTAAAAGTCCATTTTATCTCTGATTTTGTGTTTTCAACCTGTAAAAGTGGGAAAAATTGAATGATTCCAAATGTGGGATTCTGTTATATTTATTGATTCTATGTTTTTCAGGTTGCATAAATTCATCCACTTTTGGCATTATTCAATTAAAGTGAATGTAAATTTTGATGATATAGTGCCCGGTTTTTAAAAACTCAATTAAAAACGGGCACTTTAATTCATCAAAATTTACATTTCCCTCGTGTTGAGAAAATACCGTGGCCGGACTTTTAGCCGACGGACACTTGGCCGACGGACACTTGGCCGAAACACAAGTGGCTGTCAGATAACAGTCCGGCACGAGATATAGATTTGATAGATAGATAGATAGATAGATAGATAGATACATAGATTAGATAGATAGATCAATAGATGCAATAGATAGATTTGATAGATACGATAGATAGATTTGATAGATACATTTGATAGATACGATAGATAGATTTGATAGATACGATAGATAGATTTGATAGATAATTTCCCAGACAGAGAATTACAAAACGTGCGGCCTGGGACCCATGGTAAGGTTCCCAGAGGCAGTTGCGGCGCCCGAGGCTCTGATTAGAACAGAGCACTCTGGAACGTATCTGCCCTCGGCCGAAATCGGAACATTCTTTACCTTTATGTCCGTCGGCCAAAGGTCCGTCGGCCAAATGTCCTTCTGCATTTTGTCAGAGCACCGAAAATACTTACCTTTTTAATCTTGACAGCCGCTCCAGCTTCCCTCAGTCCTCGCAAGCCTCTTCCTAAGTCAGAAATGGCGGATCGGTCATCCTCCAATCACGGCTTCCCCCCTGGGGGAATCCGTGTCTGATTCAACGCTGTGATTGGAGGAAGCCGGACTCCTCATTTTAGACCCAGGAAGAGGCTTTGCGATGGGCGGAGGAAGAGATACAGTGGCTGCCAAGATTAAAAGGTAAGTATTTTCACAACACGAGTGAAATGTACATTTTGATGTATGAAAGTGCCCCTGTTTTTAATCGAATTTTTAAAAACCGGCACTTTATCGTCAAAATTTACATTCACTTTAATAAATGCCAAAGTTTAGGGAAAGCTCTTCAAATACATATTTAATCCTAGGCCTTTTTGGGCACAGTAGCAAATATTTTCTTTTACATTTGCCCTGATGTTTCAGTTTCTGCAGAAAAATAGAGAATGAAGAGTTGGCATTGATTCTACCACTTGTTCCTTTTTCTTGTGCAAGTGGCTGTAGACTCATCCTGTTTTTGTGTCTCGACAGACTGATTCATGGAACTCTCTTCAGCCATTTATACAAACCTGAATGTAATGATATTTTTGGTTGAGAGGAGCAATTTGAAAACATTTGGAATTTTTGTGTTTAGGCTGTGTTTTTCTAAATAAATTTGTTTGAATTAATAACAGATCTGTTTCATAAAAGGTTGCAATCCCAGTGCTTTTAAAGACCAGTTTCAGAATTATTTGGTACAGTATTTTTCCCTCCCAAACAGTTGCACATATATAGCCCAGGTGAAAATCTTAAACAAGATTTTAAACAACTTTCCAATTTACTTTTATCATTTTGTTTTCTTGATATCGTTTGTTGAAATGGATACCTAGGTAGGCTCAGGAGCTGCTTGGCTGCATATATGTGCCTCCATGTTGATTCCATTGCGTTTAGCTAGTTACCATTATTTGCATTGCTACTCCAACAAAGGATACCAAGAGAATGGAGCAAATTAGAGAATAGCAGTAAATTGGAAAGTTATTCAAAATTGTATCCTATCTGAAAAATGAAATACATTTTTTGTTTCATGTCTCTTAAGTGATTTATTTGGATTTATCTTTGGTATTGGAATCCTTGGTGACATCTCCTTTTTAATTATTGCAGAAAGTATTCATCTGACATTGAGGATAGTTTTCCTGTTTATCCTTTCCTTGTCTAGACCAACTAGTTCTGTCCAGTGCCTGAATTCTTACTGAAGGCGGTATTCGTTTTATGTGTCTTAATCTTTCTTGTCACTCATTTTTTGGATTTGGTTTACCCTTTTGATATATTTTTCAACTAAACAGATTAGAAGGTGTATAGGTTTATTTTCTAGGGACTTTACAAAAGTATGATAACGAATACTATATTTCTGGTAAATTTAGTTTCCTCCTTAATATGGGAAGAGTCCACAGCTGCATTACTTACTTTTTGAGAAATAATGAACCTGGCCACCAGGAGGAGGATAGCTTGAGGATAGCTCTTCGTTTTAGAGAGTCCATGGATAAAAGATGGAAACTCTGTTAAGATGTTTCAACATACTGGATATTTGTTTCAACCAGCGACTGCCACAGTTGTAAGAGAAACTACCTACGGGTGCGACTCCTTATAAGATTTGATCGGGCTGGAGAGGTCCCCTCGACGTTATTCAGGAAAGAATTACGGCCTTGAGGGTTGCTAATTCTTTTATCTGTGTTGCTATTAAGCAGATTATTCGCATGAATGCGAAGGCTCCAGCTTTTTCTGCTCAGGTCCGTTGGGCTCTTGCTGATGTCATGATTTGCGGATATGACTTATAAAGTCTAGACTTCTTTCCTTCCCCTTTAAGGGAAAGATTTTGTTTGGTCCAGGCTTGGACTCTATTATCTCCACAGTCACAGAGGGCAAGGGTGCCCTCCTACCGTATGAGAATAAGAACTAGTCTAAGGGACAATTTTCGTTCTTTGCGTTCTGATAAAGCCCATTGTCAGCAGTCCTCCGCTAAGCCAGAGTAAACCAAGAGCTCTTGGAAGCCGGCTCAGTCCTGGAATAAATCCAAGCAGAGCAAGAAGCCCGCTGAGTCTAAGTCAGCATGAATGGGTGGTCCCTGGTCCTCTTCTGGGTAGTGTAGGGACAAACTGTCGCTCTTTTCAGATGCTTGGTTCTGGGATGTGCAGGATCCATGGGTCCTGGAGGTCATAGCATAGGGTTGCAAGATAGGGTTCAAGTCTCAGCCACCCAGTGGCAGATTCCTCCTCTCAAACCTGTCTTTCTGACCAGTAAAGAGGGGAAGCCTTTCTGGGGTGCGTACGGGATCTGTCCTCTAGGAATTATTGTCCCGGTGCCTATTGCAGAGAGGTTTGAGATACTATTCAAACCTTTTCGTGGTCCCAAAGGAGGAGGGAACTTTCCGTCCGATTCTGGACCTAAAGTGCATAAACAAGTTTTTATATGTCCCCTCGTTTAAAGTGAAGGTCAAGTCCTGGTTACTTGCTCACACTGTCATGCTGTTTATTAGAAATCATGTTGACGTTCATTCATCATTTTGCATACATTTCACTCATACTGTCTTTTTTTAAATCAAAGTTTTTTTATTGAGGTAATTAGTAAGATAATAAACAAACATAAGCATAGACATATGTTACTTCTAGACAATCACATCTGATATCATAATTAAATCATAACAAACAATCATATGGTAAACATAGCAAACTACCAAGTTAAACTTCCTCAAACATATATATGATATAGGTTACATAGGTACCTCATATTAGTGAAATGAGAGGCAAACATAAGCTGAGACATATGTTACTTCTAGACAAACACATCTGATATCATAGGTAAATCACGACAATCATTCTTATAGTAACATAGGGAACTACATAGCTAGACTGCATCATATATATAAATGATGTAAGTTGCATTGATACCTCATAGTTTTATATTTTTTGTAATATTTTGCCATAGTACCTCTTTATCAAAATCTGCAGCCTATTAGTATAAAACTTTAATCTGGGATATGCAGAATATTGCTCCAGTTAAAAAAAAAAGAAAAAAAAGGGGGAACTGTTTTCCCTGGGAGGTACTATATAGCATATTAATTGGAACCTTAACTCTTATGGAATAGAGATGAAACACAACTAATATCAGGAGCGGATTAATACCGCTAAAAACTGTATAAGTACAGTTGTGGAATAAGGACGACATTCAAGTGAACATTATCAAATACAAAAAGTGAGATAGGAGCATATAAATTAGAGCATAACAAATATAATGATACGTCTGCTATAAAAGGTAAATATCTCTCAACTAAGGCCCATGTACCCACTGTAACTAAGCTAAGATGCTATTATGTCTAAGTAAGGCTCCTCATCTAAATTTACATACCATTTAATGCCTAGGATTATACAACAAGACCCCTCCACTCTTGCCGGCTGAGAGAAGAAGGTTGTGGATTTTTATGAACTTATGAGCCATATGTAAGAGGACCAGATCTGTCTGCATTATCTATAATAAGTGATTGTGGGTAACATGGGATTGACCTGTGGCTTAAATGTGGCATGCAAGTATGATAAAACAATAATAAAATATATATAGCAGACATAAAAGAACATTCCTATGACACATGAAATATGCTACCAAGTGTTAAACATTATAGTATATGCAATGAACTTACAGAATAATCATATAATTAGGTGTGTAAATGAAGGCTCAGAACGAGCTCAGCAGAACCATACATACATCACCATTACAACAAACATGAAAACTTCTATGATATTAGACAAATGGGGGCATCGACACTTTAGTGATTGAAGCCATTGTGGACTTTAAAATGGACTGTACTTATTTGTCCGTGGCTATTGGGGATTAGAGTTTACATCTGGCATAAGAGTACATACAGAGCGGGAAGACGGCATGGAGCAAAACTGACTGTGTAATGAAACATACAAGTCTAAATATTGGTGCGTTGAAACTACTTTCAAAGTCACTGTTCCCAGTATATAAGTGTAGCAAACTGTCTACAGATATACATCAGGTAACCAACCATAGCTCACCCTATGCCCATTCTGAGGAATGATTCCGATAAGCGTCCTCTATGTGTGGAGTCACTACAACTGAGCATATTTACCCACAACCAGTATGTGGCAGCGGAGACACGCAGCACAGTCTCAGAAGCAAATAGAGCTGCAAAATGTGTCTTCCCTGGACCGCGGAAGTCGGCCGCACCTCCCCGGTCTCTGGACAAAGCCGAGGCATGCGTCACTGTATTTCTCCAGAAAAGCAAGCCATAGATAGGTGAGTGGAAATACTCCATAACCGGAGTTTGTACGAGCGTATCATAGGGGTTCTGGACACTGCTATATCTCAAGGGTTGGCTGGCAGTATAGCGCAATACCTCAGGGACATCCAGATCTTTGCAAATGGTCGAGGTGACCCGGTAGGCAATCTCGGAGCAAGATCCCGTATGCTGTAGGGGCTGCGCCTTCTTCATAGGTTTCTCCCGCCTTGTGCCTCTTACGATTGCAGAAAGATCCTCCATATAGTCGTCCACTTTAGCTTCCAATCGTGACAGTAAGAGCTGCAGGAGTTCACACTTCTCCCCCATGCTGAATGTTGAGGTGTAGGTATTCTGTAGTAGCAAGTAGCTTAATAAGCGTCGTGTTATCCCACTTCCACAAGGGAGAGGTGGAGGGCCTGAATTCTCGGCACTAGGCCGCTTCCTGAGATTATGATAGTCCGGACCTGTGCTATATGTACATAAAGATCCCAATAAGGGTATCAAACTGATCAGGATAACTTCCCCTTACAAATGATCCAATGTATTGCTTTCCAAGATCATTAGGGAACAAAATATAGAGCAAAAAAGCAAAAGCCTTTTAGGAGCTTCAAAGAAAATGATCTAGCATGGCTGCCGTCCGGACACGCCCCCCATACTGTCTTTTTTTTTTTTTAGCATTTATTTATCCTCCGTTACACTATTTTCGTCTGCGGCCATCTAAGTTACCTTGATTGACAGCAACCAAAGATCTAATTCTCCAATGTCCGTTCCACCCCCGGGGCGTTCAGCCCCTTTCTCGCCACGTCACTACTAAGTGGTGCGCATGCGCAACTTCCTCAACAGCGTCATATGTTGTTGTGCTAGTTCATGAGACGCGCAAAATGCATACAAAATTTAAACGCATTCGCGATTCGGATGGACATACGCATGCGCATTTTTAATGTTAATCTTGTGCACGAGCTTAAGAACAGACGTAGAGAGCATGTGGGACCGCTCGCTACGTCACTACTACTGAATAAGAAAGTGGTGGAGGGGAGGAGTCGGAATGCAAACGGCAAGTTTTCAAATATATAATTTTATATAAAATCTAATATGTAAAGTGAAAAACAAAGTTAGCGACTAGAATGGTGATAAGTGATTGAATACATTTCAGTATTTCATTAGCCGCAAATTGACCTTCACTTTAAGATGGAGACAATAAGGGCAGTTCATGACCACGATGGATTTCAAGGATGCTCCGTTCACGTTCCAATCCTCAAAGACCACTTCCAGTTCCTAAACCAGCACTTCCAGTTTATTGCACTTCCGTTGGATCTAGCTACAGCTTCAAGAAATTTTTCAAAGAGTGGACCATTCGGCATCTCTCCTGTTTTCTTCGATCCCATGGATGGAAGATAAATCTAGAGAGAGTTTTTTTATCAAGTACCAGGGTAAAATTCCTGGGTACTATAATAGAAATATTCTAATAAATAGAGATGTTGCAAACTAACTTCAACATATCTTGCCCTCCAGATCTCCTTAAAGCCATCTGTGGCTCTGTGTATGGAGGTGATTGGTCTCATGGTGTCCAGCATGGACATCATTCCCTTTGCCAGGTTTCACCTCACTGTTGCAACTGCGCATGCTGAAGCAGTGGAACGGTGATCATTCGGATCTGTCTCAACAGATTTCTCTGGACAACTGATCGAGAGAATCGCTCTCTTGGTGGTTTTGTCTGGATCTCTTGTCCCGAGGGATGTCCGTCTCAAGACCATCTTGGGGGATTGTGACTATGGTTGCGAGTCTGTCAAGATGGGGTGCTATTTGGGGTGCCAGGAAGGCATAGGGCCTATGGACTCAGGAGGAAAGCTCCCTCCCGATCTCATTTTGGAACTTCGGGGAATATACAATGCTCTGAAGGCTTGGCCTCTTCTGGGTTTGTCTCAGTTTATCAGATTCCAATCAGACAATATAATCTTGGTGGCTTACATCAATCATCAGGGGGGGAGCGAGAAGTTCCCTAGCTATGAGGGAAGTATCTTGGATTCTGGAGTAGCCGAAGACCCACATCTGTTCGCTGTCAGCTAAACACATTCCGAGTGTGGACAACTGGGAAGCAGATTTCCTCAGCAGACAATCTTTTCATCTCAAAGTGTTTTGGAGATTTGCAAAGGGAAGATCTTATGACGTCTCAATACCAAGCTACCCAGATATGGGTCAAGGTACAGGGATCCTCAGGCGGAGCTAACAGATGCATTAGCGGTGCCTTGGAGGTTCAATCTATTTTATCTTTTCCGGCCGTTTACCACTACTTACTCGTGTAGTGGCTCGAATCAAGCAAGAGCAGGCGTCAGTGATACTGATTGCTCCGTCTTGGCCGCGAAGGATATGGTTCGCGGATCTAGTGGGGATGTCCTCATCTCATCCGTGGATGTTGCCTTGTTGCAGGGATCTGCTGACCAAGGTCTGTTCATCAATGTTTAGATTCTCTGAGGCTGACTGCATGGAGATTGAACGACGTCATCCTTACTTGTGGGAATATCTCTTCCCCAACAGGAAATGGCAAAGAGTCCCAGCAAAGCTGGCCATATAGTCCCTCCTAGGCTCCGCCCACCCCAGTCATTCTCTTTGCCGTTGCACAGGCAACATCTCCACGGAGATGGTTAAGAGTATGTGGTGTTTAGTTGTAGTTTTTTTTTTTTATTCTACTATCAAGAGTTTGTTATTTTAAAATAGTGCTGGTATGTACTATTTACTCTGAAACAGAAAAAGATGAAGATTTCTGTTTGTGAGAGGAAGATGATTTTAGCAGACAGTAACTAAAATTGATTGCTGTTTCCACATAGGACTGTTGAGATGAAGTAACTTCAGTTGGGGGAAACAGTTAGCAGACTTTTCTGCTTAAGGTATGACTAGCCATATTTCTAACAAGACTGTGTAATGCTGGAAGGCTGTCATTTCCCCTCATGGGGACCGGTAAGCCATTTTCTTAATCTCAAACAGAATAAAGGGCTTAATATGGGCTATAAAACTGGTAGACACTTTTATGGGCAAAATCGATTGCTTTATTTGGACATTTTATACATGTTTATGCTGATAATTCACACTTATAAACTTGGGGAACGTTTTTTAACGTCAGGCACTATGTTAGACACCTTTTCCAGTCAGGAAGGGCCTTCCCAGTTGTAGGCTGAGCCTCATTTTCGCGCCATTACTGCACAGTTGTTTTTGAGAGCAAGACATGCAGATGCATGTGTGAGGACCTGAAAGTAGTTGGAAAAGTTCCTAGAAGGCGTCATTTGGTATCGTATTCCCCTCTGGGCTTGGTAAAGTCACAGCAAAGGCTGTAGCTGGGACTGTATAGGGGTTAAATCTGTAACCGGCTCCGGTTTTGTTATTTTAAGGGTTAAAGCTCTGAAAATTGGTGTGCAATACTTTTAATGCTTTAAGACACTGTGGTGAAATTTTGGTAAATTTTGAACAATTCCTTCATATTTTTTCACATATTCAGTAATAAAGTGTGCTCTGTTTAAAATTTAAAGAGACAGTAATGGTTTTGTTTTAAAACGGTTTTTGTGCTTTATTGACAAGTTTAAGCCTGTTTAACATGTCTGTGCCTTCAGATAAGCTATGTTCTATATGTATGAAATTCAATGTGTCTCCCCCTTCAAAATTGTGTGATAATTGTGCCATAGCATCCAAACAATGTAAGGACAGTACTGTCACAGATAATGAAGTTGCCCAAGATGATTCATCAGATGAAGGGAGTAGACATGGTTCTACATTATCTCCTTCTGTGTCTATACCAGTTTTGCCCACGCAGGAGGCCCCTAGTACTTCTAGCGCGCCAATGCTTATTACCATGCAACAATTGACGGCTGTAATGGATAACTCCATAGCAAATATTTTATCCAAAATGCCTGCATATCAGAGAAAGCGCGATTGCTCTGTTTTAAACACTGAAGAGCAGGAGGGCGCTGATGATAATTGTTCTGTCATACCCTCACACCAATCTGAAGGGGCCATGAGGGAGGTTTTGTCAGATGGGGAAATTTCAGATTCAGGAAAAATTTCTCAACAGGCTGAACCTGATGTTGTGACATTTAAATTTAAATTAGAAATCTCTGCGCACTGCTTAAGGAGGTGTGACAACTTGGTCATTCCAGAAAAATTATGCAAGATGGACAAGTTCCTAGAGGTTCCTGTGCACCCCGACGCTTTTCCTATACCCAAGCGGGTGGCTGACATAGTGAATAAGGAGTGGGAGAAGCCCGGCATACCTTTTTGTTCCCCCTCCTATATTTAAGAAATTATTTCCTATGGTCGACCCCAGAAAGGACTTATGGCAGACAGTCCCTAAGGTCGAGGGGGCAGTTTCTACTCTTAACAAGTGCACTACTATTCCTATCGAGGATAATTGTGCTTTCAAAGATCCTATGGATAAAAAATTGGAGGGTTTGCTTAAAAAGATTTTTGTACAGCAAGGTTACCTTCTACAACCCATTTCGTGCATTGTTCCTGTCACTACAGCAGCGTGGTTCTGGTTCGAGGAACTAGAAAAGTCGCTCAGTAGAGAGACTCCATATGAGGAGGTTATGGACAGAGTTCACGCACTTAAGTTGGCTAACTCTTTTATTTTAGATGCCGCTTTGCAATTAGCTAGATTAGCGGCAAAAATTCAGGGTTTGCAATTGTGGCGCGCAGAGCGCTTTGGCTAAAGTCTTGGTCAGCGGATGTATCATCCAAGACAAAATTGCTTAACATCCCCTTCAAGGGTAAAACTCTCTTTGGACCAGAATTGAAAGAGATTATCTCAGACATCACTGGGGGAAAGGGCCACGCCCTCCCACAAGATAGGCCTTTCAAGGCCAAGAATAAGTCTAATTTTCGTTCCTTTCGTAATTTCAGGAACGGACCGGCCTCTAATTCTGCATCCTCTAAGCAAGAGGGTAATGCCTCACAGTCCAAACCAGCCTGGAAACCGATGCAAGGCTGGAACAAGGGTAAGCAGACCAAGAAGCCTGCGACCGCTAACAAGACAGCATGAAGGAGTAGCCCCCGATCCGGGACGGGATCTAGTGGGGGGCAGACTCTCTCTCTTTGCTCAGGCTTGGGCAAGAGATGTTCAGGATCCCTGGGCGCTAGAAATAGTTTCTCAGGGTTATCTTCTGGAATTCAAGGAACTACCCCCAAATGGAAGGTTCCACATGTCTCACTTATCCTCAAACCAAATAAAGAGACAGGCGTTCTTACATTGTGTAGAAGACCTGTTAAAGATGGGAGTGATACACCCAGTTCCAATAAAGGAACAAGGAATGGGATTTTATTCCAATCTGTTTGTAGTTCCCAAAAAAGAGCGAACTTTCAGACCAATTTTGGATTTGAAGATCCTAAACAAATTTCTCAGAGTACCATCGTTCAAGATGGAAACCATTCGAACGATTCTACCCACTATCCAGGAAGGTCAATTTATGACTACCGTGGATCTAAAGGATGCGTACCTACATATTCCTATCCACAAAGAACATCATCAGTTCCTAAGGTTCGCCTTTCTGGACAAACATTACCAGTTTGTGGCCCTCCCATTCGGATTAGCCACTGCTCCAAGGATTTTCACAAAGGTACTCGGGTCCCTTCTAGCGGTTCTAAGACCGAGGGGCATTGCAGTAGTACCATACTTGGATGACATTCTAATACAAGCGTCGTCCCTTTCAAAAGCAAAGGCTCATACAGACATCGTTCTGGCCTTTCTCAGATCTCACGGATGGAAGGTGAACATAGAAAAAAGTTCTCTGTCTCCGTCAACAAGAGTTCCCTTCTTGGGAGCAATAATAGATTCCTTAGAAATGAGGATTTTTCTGACAGATGTCAGAAAGTCAAAACTTCTAAGCGCTTGTCAAGTTCTTCATTCTGTTCCACGTCCTTCCATAGCTCAGTGCATGGAAGTAGTAGGGTTGATGGTTGCAGCAATGGACATAGTTCCTTTTGCGCGAATTCATCTAAGACCATTACAACTGTGCATGCTCTAACAGTGGAATGGGGACTATACAGACTTGTCTCCAGTGATTCAAGTAGATCAGAAGACCAGAGATTCACTCCGTTGGTGGCTAACCCTGGGCCACCTATCCCAGGGAATGAGCTTCCACAGACCAGAGTGGGTCATTGTCACGACCGACGCCAGTCTAGTGGGCTGGGGCGCGGTCTGGGAATCCCTGAAAGCTCAGGGACTATGGTCTCGGGAAGAGTCTCTTCTCCCGATAAACATTCTGGAACTAAGAGCGATATTCAATGCTCTCAGGGCTTGGCCTCAGCTTGCAAAGGCCAGATTCATAAGATTCCAATCAGACAACATGACGACTGTTGCGTATATCAATCATCAGGGGGGAACAAGGAGTTCCCTGGCGATGAAAGAAGTGACCAAAATAATACAATGGGCGGAGGATCACTCCTGCCATCTATCTGCGATCCACATCCCAGGTGTGGAAAACTGGGAAGCGGATTATCTGAGTCGTCAGACATTCCATCCGGGGGAGTGGGAACTCCACCCGGAGATCTTTGCCCAGTTGACTCAATTATGGGGCATTCCAGACATGGATCTGATGGTGTCTCGTCAGAACTTCAAGGTTCCTTGCTACGGGTCCAGATCCAGGGATCCCAAGGCGACTCTAGTGGATGCACTAGTAGCACCTTGGACCTTCAACCTAGCTTATGTGTTTCCACCGTTTCCTCTCATTCCCAGGCTGGTAGCCAGGATCAAACAGGAGAGGGCCTCGGTGATCTTGATGGCTCCTGTGTGGCCACGCAGAACTTGGTATGCAGACCCGGTGAATATGTCATCGGTTCCACCATGGAAGCTACCTTTGAGACAGGACCTTCTTGTTCAGGGTCCATTCGAACATCCAAATCTGGTCTCCCTCCAGCTGACGGCTTGGAGATTGAACACTTGATTCTATCAAAGCGTGGGTTTTCAGATTCTGTGATAGATACTCTGGTTCAGGCCAGAAAACCGGTAACTAGAAAGATTTACCATAAAATATGGAAAAGATATATCTGCTGGTGTGAATCCAAGGGATTCCCATGGAATAAGATAAAAATTCCTAAGATTCTTTCCTTTCTTCAAGAAGGTTTGGATAAAGGATTATCTGCGAGTTCTCTAAAGGGACAGATTTCTGCTTTATCTGTCTTACTACACAAACGACTGGCAGCTGTGCCAGATGTTCAAGCATTTGTTCAGGCTCTGGTTAGGATCAAGCCTGTTTACAGACCTTTGACTCCTCCCTGGAGTTTAAATCTAGTTCTTTCAGCTCTTCAAGGGGTTCCGTTTGAACCTCTACATTCCATAGATATTAAGTTGTTATCTTGGAAAGTTTTGTTTTTGGTTGCTATTTCTTCTGCTAGAAGAGTTTCAGAGTTATCTGCTCTGCAGTGTTCTCCGCCCTATCTGGTGTTCCATGCAGATAAGGTGGTTTTGCGTACTAAGCCTGGTTTTCTTCCAAAGGTTGTTTCTAACAAAAATATTAACCAGGAGATAGTTGTACCTTCTTTGTGTCCGAATCCAGTTTCAAAGAAGTTTGTTACACAATTTGGACGTAGTCCGTGCTCTAAAATTCTATTTAGAAGCTACAAAAGATTTCAGACAAACATCTTCTCTGTTTGTCGTCTATTCTGGTAAAAGGAGAGGTCAAAAAGCGACTTCTACCTCTTTCCTTTTGGCTTAAAAGCATCATCCGATTGGCTTACGAGACTGCCGGACGGCAGCCTCCTGAAAGAATCACAGTTCACTCCACTAGGGCTGTGGCTTCCACATGGGCCTTCAAGAACGAGGCTTCTGTTGATCAGATATGTAAGGCAGCGACTTGGTCTTCACTGCACACTTTTGCCAAATTTTACAAATTTGATACTTTTGCTTCTTCGGAGGCTATTTTTGGGAGAAAGGTTTTGCAAGCCGTGGTGCCTTCCGTTTAGGTAACCTGATTTGCTCCCTCCCTTCATCCGTGTCCTAAAGCTTTGGTATTGGTTCCCACAAGTAAGGATGACGCCGTGGACCGGACACACCAATGTTGGAGAAAACAGAATTTATGCTTACCTGATAAATTACTTTCTCCAACGGTGTGTCCGGTCCACGGCCCGCCCTGGTTTTTTAATCAGGTCTGATGAATTATTTTCTCTAACTACAGTCACCACGCTACCATATGGTTTCTCCTATTTTTTCCTCCTTTCTGTCGGTCGAATGACTGGGGTGGGCGGAGCCTAGGAGGGACTATATGGCCAGCTTTGCTGGGACTCTTTGCCATTTCCTGTTGGGGAAGAGATATTCCCACAAGTAAGGATGACGCCGAGGACCGGACACACCGTTGGAGAAAGTAATTTATCAGGTAAGCATAAATTCTGTTTTCTGCAAGTCCCCTGATGGGACAGTTTTCGGCCCTGTCTGTTACTGCACAAGAGGTTTGCTGAGCTTCCAGATGTGCAGTCATTTGTTAAGGCTCTGCTGGGATCAGACCTGTGTTTAGATCTGTTGCTCTTCCTTAGAGTTTAAATCTTGTTCTTAAAGTTTTGTAACAGGCTCCTTTGGAGCCTATGCATGACGTAGGCAATAAATTGTTGTCTTTGAAGGTTTCTTTTCTACTGGCTATTGCTTCTGCGTGCAGAGTATCTCTGATTGCTGCCTTGCAATGTGTCCCTCCTTATCTGGCCTTCCATGCTCATAAGGCTGTTCTACGAACCAAGTTAGGTTTTCTTCCTAAGGTTGTGTCAATTTGCAACATCAATCAAGAGATTGTGGTTCCTTATGTCCTAATCCTTTTTCAAAGGAACGTTTTCATCGTAATTCTGGATGTGGTTTGTGCCTTGAAGTCCTATCTTTAGGCCACAAAGGAATTTATACAAACTTCTTTCTCAGTTTGTTCTCTTTTCCGGGAAGCGTGGGGGTCAGAGGGCCTCTTCGACTTCCTTATCTTTTTGGCTGCAGAGTGTCATCCGTTTAGCATAGAGACAGCGGGGTATAAGCCTCCTCTGAGGATTATGGCTTATTCTACGAGAGACATACTTTTTCCAAACTTTACAAGTTTGATGTTTTTGCTTCAGCTGAATCAGCCTTCGGGAGAAAGGGTTTTGCAGGCTGTGGTGCCATCAGATTAGGGTCCACCTCTCTTCTTTTCCCTCCCGTTAGCATTCTGTGTACTCTAGAGTTTTGGTATAGGTTTCCCAAAAGTAAGGAATGCAGCTGTGGAGACTTCCCATATTAAGAAGGAAAACTTAAATTTTGCTTACCGGATCATTTCCTTTCCTTCTGTATGGGAAGAGTCCACAGCTCCCGCCAGTGTTCTCCGATGGTCAGCCCTGAATTTATATTTATGCTTCTGGCACTTTTTTCACCCTGATATTTCTCCTACTGTCTAATATTCCCTCGACAGAATGACTGGGGTTATGAGGAAGTGGGGGAGGTATTTAAGCCTTTGGCTGGAGTGTCTTTGCCTAATTCTGATGGCCAGGTTCAGTATTTCTCGAAAGTAAGGAATGCAGCTGTGGACTCTTCACATACAGAAGGAAAGGAAATTATCTGCTAAGCATAATTTAAGTTTTTTTGCTTTTCAGCCTATCAGAATTGTGCTAGGGCTACAAACTCATTCTAAGGGGGATGTCTTGAGCAATTGAAGGAGATATCTGGTCCTAAAACATATACAAATAGAAATGTATTGAGGGTTTTTTAGGTCTAAGGAGAACTAAGTATAAAACAATACAAATAATTGTATGTGGTTACTTTCATACAATCTTTTGTTGAAAAGCATGCTCAGGAGAAATGTGTGCGCTAGCTGCTGTTTGGTGGCTGCACATAAATGCCCATTAGCGCATTGCTGCTCCTTCCACAAAGCATACCAAATTAATCAAGCACACTTAATAGAAGGGAATTGGAAAGTTGCTTAAAATTGTATGTTTTATCTGAATCCTTTAAGAGAAAAAATGTCCTGTCCCTTTAACACAGACGAACCCTGTACGGTGCATGTCTGTGTTTTTTTGTTTTTTTTTAACCTTAAATAGCATGTCTCGCAACTTGCAGTGAGACACACTCTTGCAACATTCCTCACCCCTAGGAACGTTGGGCTATTTGCGGTCTTGCCTCTGTTGGTGACTACCGAAATATTTAGCCCCTTAAGGTAAAATAACAGTCAACATACAGTGTATGTTAGGTGTCGCTAAGGGGTTAAGCCTGAAAACTGTGCGCTTCCCATTCCCATCAAGGAAGCTGCAATGCAGAGCTCTGACATGCTGCACAGCGGTTGGCTGATAATCTACAGGAGCTAAATTATATCGGTCCCTAATTGGTCACTATAATGGATATGAGAATACAACACTCAATAGGCTGGTGGTGTTGGGGTCAATGCGGAGCAATGCAAATTTTACTTATCAAATAACATTGATGTATTCTGATTTTTTGCAATATAGTGACTAATTGCTAATGCATCTAAATATCCCTTTTAAACTTGGATTTT
This sequence comes from Bombina bombina, assembly GCF_027579735.1. Lineage (NCBI taxonomy): Eukaryota > Metazoa > Chordata > Amphibia > Anura > Bombinatoridae > Bombina > Bombina bombina. The sequence goes on along the minus strand of NC_069503.1, from coordinate 230,295,250 downwards.
TTTTTTTTTTAAATGTCTAGAATGGCCTTTTAAATAGAACCTCCTTGGTGCCAAAATGGTTTGTTTTTATTTATATGTATTTTTGTGTGTGCCAACGTTATGTATTTCCTATGTTGTTAACCTTTCCTTTAAGGGACACTCAAGTCAAAATTAAACTTTCATTATTCAGATAGAGCATGCAATTTTAAACTTTTCCAATATACTTCCATTAACAAAATGTTCAGTCTTTGTATTTACACTTTTTGAGTCTCCAGGTCCTACTGAGCATGTGCAAGAATTTACAGAATAAACGTGTATGCATTTGTGATTGGCTGATGTCACATGGTTAAGGGGGAGTGAAAATAGACATAACTTTTAAAATTATCAGAAAAAAAATCTACTACTCATTTGAAGTTCAGGCTAAGTGCTATTGCATTGTCTTGTTACCTTGCATTTGTTGATTATGCAAATCTACTGTGTTGACTGGTCCTTATTAAACTTTATGTGGGGATTAAATATACATAACTAGATTGTTTATTTGCAATAAGCATATCTCACCTAAATTGTAACATGTTTTAAATTTAATCATATTTGGTATTATTGTTCCAGCTGTATTAAAGAGAAATGTTTAGTCAGTGAATGAAAGATTGATGCATGATAGGAAATGTATCTGAAATCATTACCAAATGCTTTAGCCTGCTCTCAGCCAACTTGTACTGCAAGAGTTAACTGTAGACCACATGTGCTGGCTGCCATGTGACTACTAATGCTCAGCTTCTCTTCACAATAAGCAGAGACTGTTGAGCCGGCCTCTGAACTTCTTGGCACCACAGCAGCAAAAACCCTTTCTCACACTTCGCCTGCAGGATTCAGCCAACCACAGGAATCTGACCAGAGTAAAGAGAGTTCCCCTGAGAGAGCATCTGAGGCTGACACCGAGGATCTTCTTGATACCAGTGGCAAAGCTATGTCGATTAGAGACAGGTACTGATTTTACTTATTCAGGTTTTGCAGAGCCAGGAAATCCATTCATTAAATCTGTTTATGTAGAACAATGCATAATTGTTAATAGATCTATATAGCTTCCCCCTAAATAACCCCATCACTATAGCTGTCTGCCTATCATCTTGTATACAGGGGTTTAGTTATTGGTCAATGTATTTTATTATTAGTTTACATAATTGTGTAGTATTCTGCTAAATGTTGTCTTTTCTCATTGTCATCTGTATTCTGTGGCTTTAAATTTACAGTCAGCTCAATTAGTTCATCTGTACAATCTATTGTGTGCTGCGGGGCTTTATTGTTTTTTAGACAGAGCTGCTTATTTTTCGAAAAAACCTGACCCATATTTTCCTTTCATATGTTTAATACTAGTGATTTTGTGAAGTCGTCCAATGCTTTAATTTGTTCTGCATAGAAATAAATGTTAGGGAGTTTGTGTTCTTCTGTGTAAGGTTCTGTATTTGCAAGACCTGTCGACAAATATTTGTCATGACCCCACCTGTTGGCTAACACACTGATAGTGTCAGTCTATCTTAGTATCCAATGGGCTGAAATGAAATCATTACAAACTGTATGAGAACCCTGAAAATATGTTTAATGTGTGTTAAATGTGATCACATCTGTTCTTCAGGGTTTTCTTTCAGTGTTTGTTGTTGCTCGTTCGATGCCATGTTTAACATATTCTTCCTCAGTGTGTTAAAGGGACATTCATTCGTCACTTACATTCCAGCATTGGCAAAAGCAAGAGACATTCTCTCCCCCCCACACACCCTTTTTACAGAGCAGCTTTGGTTTAAAACAGAGTTGGACCATAAACACATAATTTTAAGCTCCTCATAAAAGGGTAAACCATTTAGTGTACCCACTATTTTGTCTGTACTATGCATTTACTTAAATGACCATTTAAAAGTCTGTGCTCTGTAGCGTGTCATTTTTTCACTATCGATGCTGCAGTAGTATGCATTTAACCCCCAAGGGGTTAAACACATAAAGTACCACTCAGGGGCTGCAGAGCACTGCTCGTCCCAAGCTGAAATTGCAGCTGATCCAATCAGCAGTGCTTGTCACAGCCCAGCTATGAAACTATCATGTTGATTAGCTCTGCGGCAATTTTCAGTAGTGATCTGGCTTTCAAGTGGTACTTTAACTATGTGTTTAACCCCTTTGTATTGGTTATAGAAAGTGTTTCCATATAATGGCCTCCTACATACAAGTTTAAACAAGGTGTTGAGCTACTGTATGTTAAGAGAACTTAACGTTCATTTATTTTTTGCAAAACACTAGATTTTTTTATTTTATTTTTTTAAAAAGCCTTCTGGAATGCAAGTCATGAACTAATGGCTCATTCTTTTTATTTTGTGCAGATTTAATCAAATTAAAAGAATGGTGAAGAGATTCTAAAATAGGGATACATTTCTGCCACATACTTTAAAGGGACACACTACACTTATTTTAAATGTTTGAAAATGAGTCACCTTGACCAGCAAAACAAACAAAAATTTAAATAAAAAAAAGATGCTTTTCCACCCAGCAGAGTTTAAATGGATATAAAAGCCTGCTAATTATCCAGCGACTTCTAAATGTTCAGTGCTATACGTTACTACTGTAGGGGCTCTGGTAGGCTATATGCGTGCCTGCGACCAGTCCAAAGCAGATACAGGAATATTGCAAGGGAGTGGAGAGCATGAGAGGCTGGGAATAGCTTTTTTTTCCCCCCTCTGGGAAGTAAGATTTTTTTTTTTTTTTTTTTTTTTTATATATATATAATGTTTAAAAGGATGCATAAAAGAAATGTGCATTTTCATGTTTATATTCTGCCACTTTAAGACCCAGAATTTTACAAATTCCTTCACAAGCTGTGAATACTCATCATTTTAATGCTTCAATGAACACACATTACACTTAAGTGTTAAAATCAATAGTTGTTAGAGGAGATACCGCTGGGAATTGAATGACTTTTCAGCTAAGGTAAAAATATGCATGGAAACTGGCAGCTGTGTGACAGGATTAATAAAGTTAACACCAACTAGGGCTTCAGTAAGCAAGAAAAGCCTCCTCAAATATGAAGCATAGGTATATCTTGTTTTCAAAATAAAGTTGTGCAAGAAATATTTTTTTTTAATGTAAGGTTATGTTCCTTTTGAAATCTTCTATTAATATGCATACTTTTTAAAGGCGTATCCTGTCATGTTCATACCTTCACTACATAATTTAACTAATTCATGTTTATCCTGTAAATGTATTTTTATTTTGTGTTGTGCTTTTAAAATTACAAAATGAACAGTGACTATATATTGTGTTCAGGCTGAATAGTTTGGAGGACAAGTAAACTCCAACATTATCTGCATGTTTGAGAGCATATGGTAACCATTATTCCAACGTTAAATAAAATAGCATAGCACTGGCAGTTCATGCATCCACCTTAAATACTACATTACATTTTGTAAGTACTGAGATTTTTCACCTCCCTTTAGTCATGGATGCTGTTGAAATCCAACTTTCACTGCATTCTAGTGCACCTGTACAGCAACTCTTTCAGATACCTGTGGTGTAACCTAGGTTTCAAAATGTTGGCACCCATTACTAGAGAGAGTTGCATGAAATGTATCTAGTGTTTAATGTTCCTTTACATTTAGAAAACATGCCCATATTATTTATTTAATAACATATTTGTACGTGGAAGGGGTCATTTTTAAAATATTTAAAGTGATATGTTGCAACAATAAAATGCTCTAATGCACTAATATTTCTAGTTAACTATATGTTTAAAGGGACGGTCTACTTGAAATGTTTCATTGTTTAAATATATATATATATATATATATATATATATATATATATATATATATATATATATATATACATACATACATACATACATACATACATACATACATACATACATACATACATACATGTAGCCCTCAGTTTACACGGGATTAGGTTCCAGAAGGAATGGTTGTAAATCGAAACCGTTGTAAATTGAAACCCAGTTTATAATGTAAGTCAATGGGAAGTGAGGGAGATAGGTTCCAGGCCCCTCTCAAAATTGTCATAAGTAAGATCTAATACATTATTTTCTTCTGTTAAGTGTGATCAGTCCACGGGTCATCATTACTTCTGGGATATTACTCCTCCCCAACAGGAAGTGCAAGAGGATTCACCCAGCAGAGCTGCATATAGCTCCTCCCCTCTACGTCACTCCCAGTCATTCTCTTGCACCCAACGACTAGATAGGATGTGTGAGAGGACTATGGTGATTATACTTAGTTTTATATCTTCAATCAAAAGTTTGTTATTTTAAAATAGCACCGGAGTGTGTTATTATCTCTCTGGCAGAGTTTGAAGAAGAATCTACCAGAGTTTTTTGTTATGATTTTAGCCGGAGTAGTTAAGATCATATTGCTGTTTCTCGGCCATCTGAGGAGAGGTAAACTTCAGATCAGGGGACAGCGGGCAGATGAATCTGCATAGAGGTATGTAGCAGTTTTTATTTTCTGACAATGGAATTGATGAGAAAATCCTGCCATACCGATATAATGTCATGTATGTATACTTTACACTTCAGTATTCTGGGGAATGGTACTTCACTAGAATTACACTGTAAGAAATACATAAAGCTGTTTAATAACTAGAGATTATGTTTAACGTTTTTGCTGGAATGTAAAATCGTTTTCATTTGCTGAGGTACTGAGTGAATAAATGTTTGGGCACTATTTTTCCACTTGGCAGTTGCTTAATCTGTTTTCTGACAGTTTCTGTTCTCCCTCACTGCTGTGTGTGAGGGGGAGGGGCCGTTTTTTGGCGCTTTTACTATGCATCAAATATTTCAGTCAGCAACTCATTGTATTCCCTGCATGATCCGGTTCATCTCTACAGAGCTCAGGGGTCTTCAAAACTTATTTTGAGGGAGGTAATTTCTCTCAGCAGAGCTGTGAGAATTATAGTTTGACTGAGATAAAAAACGTTTATTCTGTAATTTGTTTCCTGCTTTCAGAATTTGTTATCTTTGCTAATGGGATTAAACCTTTGCTAAAGTTGTGTTGTTTACAAGGATTGAGGCTATAACTGTTTCAATTTATTAATTTTCAACTGTCATAGATCTTCTGTGCTTCTTAAAGGCACAGTACGTTTTAATATTATTCTAATTGAATTGTATTTCCAAGTTGCAAGTTTGTTTGCTAGTGTGTTAAACATGTCTGATTCAGAGATGATACCTGTGTCATTTGTTGCAATGCCAAAGTGGAGCCCAATAGAAATTTATGTACTAACTGTATTGATGCTACTTTAAATAAAAATCAATCTGTACAAATTGAACAAATTTCACCAAACAACGAGGGGAGAGTTATGCCGACTAACTCGCCTCACGTGTCAGTACCTGCATCTCCCGCTCAGAGGGAGGTGCGTGATATTGTAGCGCCGAGTACATCTGGGCGGCCATTACAAATCACATTACAGGATATGGCTACTGTTATGACTGAGGTTTTGGCTAAATTACCAGAACTAAGAGGTAAGCGTGATCACTCTGGGGTGAGAACAGAGTGCGCTGATAATATTAGGGCCATGTCAGACACTGCGTCACAGGTGGCAGAACATGAGGACGGAGAACTTCATTCTGTGGGTGACGGTTCTGATCCAAACAGACTGGATTCAGATATTTCAAATTTTAAATTTAAACTGGAAAACCTCTGTGTATTACTAGGGGAGGTGTTAGCGGCTCTGAATGATTGTAACACAGTTGCAATACCAGAGAAAATGTGTAGGTTGGATAAATATTTTGCGGTACCGACGAGTACTGAGGTTTTTCCTATACCTAAGAGACTTACTGAAATTGTTACTAAGGAGTGGGATAGACCCGGTGTGCCGTTCTCACCCCCTCCGATATTTAGAAAAATGTTTCCAATAGACGCCACCACAAGGGACTTATGGCAAACGGTCCCTAAGGTGGAGGGAGCAGTTTCTACCTTAGCTAAGCGTACCACTATCCCGGTGGAGGATAGCTGTGCTTTTTCAGATCCAATGGATAAAAAGTTAGAGGGTTACCTTAAGAAAATGTTTGTTCAACAAGGTTTTATATTGCAACCCCTTGCATGCATTGCGCCGATCACGGCTGCAGCGGCATTCTGGATTGAGTCTCTGGAAGAGAACATTGGTTCAGCTACTCTGGACGACATTACGGACAGGCTTAGAGTCCTTAAACTAGCTAATTCATTCATTTCGGAGGCCGTAGTACATCTTACTAAACTTACGGCGAAGAATTCAGGATTCGCCATTCAGGCACGCAGGGCGCTGTGGCTAAAATCCTGGTCAGCTGATGTTACTTCTAAGTCTAAATTGCTTAATATACCTTTCAAAGGGCAGACCTTATTCGGGCCCGGGTTGAAAGAGATTATCGCTGACATTACAGGAGGTAAAGGCCATGCCCTGCCTCAGGACAAAGCCAAAGCCAAGACTAGACAGTCTAATTTTCGTTCCTTTCGTAATTTCAAAGCAGGAGCAGCATCAACTTCCTCTGCACCAAAACAGGAAGGAGCTGTTGCTCGCTACAGACAAGGCTGGAAACCTAACCAGTCCTGGAACAAGGGCAAGCAGACTAGGAAACCTGCTGCTGCCCCTAAAACAGCATGAATTGAGGGCCCCCGATCCGGGATCGGATCTAGTGGGGGGCAGACTTTCTCTCTTCGCCCAGGCTTGGGCAAGAGATGTTCAGGATCCCTGGGCGCTAGAGATAATATCTCAGGGATACCTTCTGGACTTCAAATACTCTCCTCCAAGAGAGAGATTTCATCTGTCAAGATTGTCAACAATCCAGACAAAGAAAGAGGCGTTTCTACGCTGCGTACAAGAGCTCTTGTTAATGGGAGTAATCCATCCAGTTCCACGATCAGAACAGGGACAGGGGTTTTACTCAAATCTGTTTGTGGTTCCCAAAAAAGAGGGAACTTTCAGACCAATCCTGGATTTAAAGATCCTAAACAAATTCCTAAGAGTTCCATCGTTCAAGATGGAGACTATTCGGACAATTTTACCTATGATCCA
>NC_069503.1:230275730-230283230 GCF_027579735.1 Bombina bombina | reverse complement strand
ATTTGTGTTGTCTGTTGAACTGAAGTTTAGGAAAAGTGTTTAGTTTTCAGAAGTTTTGGCTAACATTGTTATGAAAATGCACTTCTGGATCTTCAGGTTAGCCTAGGATCTCAGAGACATAATACCCAACATTCATTTCATGATTCAGGTTGAGCATGCAATTTTAAACAACTTTCCAATTTTTATTATCAAAATGCTTAATTTCCTTGTAGCTTGCTACTGGGAGCTAGCTGAACACATTGAGTGAGCCAATGACGAGGCATATATATGAAGCCACTAGTCAGCAGTTGGCTCCCAGAAGTGCATTGCTTCTTCTGAGCCTACCTAGTTATGCTTTTCAACAAAGGATACGAAGAAAATGAAGCAAATTAGATCATTGAAGTAAAATAGCTGTTTAGAATTGCATGCTCTAAGTCATGAAATAAAAAATTGATAGCCTTTGAAGATGAGACACCATAATCTATTTTTTTTTGAGACTTAAAAAATGTGTGCGTATTCGCTTTTATGCCTTCCTAGTTCTGATAAAATCCAATTTTTATATTTCTCTTTCCTGTGTGCATTGTCGAGGGTTATATTAGAGTTCATAATTTGAATATGGAGTAGGTTCTGTTGCTTGGGAGCTGCAGAGCACTGCTGGTACAGAGTGGAAACTGTTGTTGTTGCTGCTGCTGATTGGATCAACTGCACTTCCCAAATATGTGTTTTAATCCATTTGCAGGGTTATACTGGGTTGGGTGCTGCTGGTGTTACTAATATTCAGAGCATGTCATTTTATTTTTATTTTTTCATTATGACCCTTTGAACTAGTAAAGTGATTCATCAGTGATAAATACTAAGATTTACAATCTAGAGCTAATTACAGATTATAACAGTTTTTAAAAGCATTCTCTTCACATTCCTGTAAGAATCTTCTGTGTTCTGGAGTCACTTTGGTCTCTTCAGTAGCTGTTTATCTTTTACATTGAAGTTGAAAATAAACTAATCCTTCCCATTGGCGTAGATATAATGTCCTATAACATCAAAGGGCCTTTGGGGGTCCAGTAATAAGCACCAGGCTGAGGAGGTTTATACCTAGGGAGATGTATGGAATGTCTGTAACATTGTTGTGAACTCTGTATACATCTGAGTGCCACATGCTGTAGATAGGAGCATCTGTAACTTTGTCTTCTCGAAGCCATTATGTTTTTAGATTGAACTAAGTTTTAAATAAAACCTCTTCTGCAATAGACTAGTTTTTTTGTTTTTTTTGTTTTCCAATGATTCGTTAAACCCAGTAACACATTTAATGGGAAAAAAGTGAATGTACACACCACCCTCTCATACAACACACACACACCACCCTCTCATACAACTCACACACACACACACACCACCCTCTCATATAACACACACACCACCCTCTCATATAACACACACACACACACCACCCTCTCATATAACACACACACACCACCCTCTCATATAACACACACACACCACCCTCTCATATAACACACACACATCACCCTCTCATATAACACACACACACCACCCTCTCATATAACACACACACACCACCCTCTCATATAACACACACACATCACCCTCTCATATAACACACACACATCACCCTCTCATATAACACACACACATCACCCTCTCATATAACACACACACACACACCACCCTCTCATATAACACACACACACACACCACCCTCTCATATAACACACACACACACACCACCCTCTCATATAACACACACACACCACCCTCTCTTCTCGAAGCCATTATGTTTTTAGATTGAACTAAGTTTTAAATAAAACCTCTTCTGCAATAGACTAGTTTTTTTGTTTTTTTTTGTTTTACAATGATTCGTTAAACCCAGTAACACATTTAATGGGAAAAAAGTGAATGTACACACCACCCTCTCATACAACACACACACACCACCCTCTCATACAACTCACACACATACACACCACCCTCTCATACAACACACACACACCACCCTCTCATACAACTCACACACACACACCACCCTCTCATATAACACACACACACACACCACCCTCTCATATAACACACACACACACACCACCCTCTCATATAACACACACACACCACCCTCTCATATAACACACACACATCACCCTCTCATATAACACACACACACCACCCTCTCATATAACACACACACATCACCCTCTCATATAACACACACACATCACCCTCTCATATAACACACACACACACACACACACACCACCCTCTCATATAACACACACACACCACCCTCTCTTCTCGAAGCCATTATGTTTTTAGATTGAACTAAGTTTTAAATAAAACCTCTTCTGCAATAGACTAGTTTTTTTGTTTTTTTTTGTTTTACAATGATTCGTTAAACCCAGTAACACATTTAATGGGAAAAAAGTGAATGTACACACCACCCTCTCATACAACACACACACACCACCCTCTCATACAACTCACACACATACACACCACCCTCTCATACAACACACACACACCACCCTCTCATACAACTCACACACACACACACACACCACCCTCTCATATAACACACACACACACACACCACCCTCTCATATAACACACACACACACACACACCACCCTCTCATATAACACACACACACACCACCCTCTCATATAACACACACACACACACCACCCTCTCATATAACACACACACACACACCACCCTCTCATATAACACACACACATCACCCTCTCATATAACACACACACACACACACCACCCTCTCATACACCACCCTCTCATACACCACCCTCTCATACAACACACACCACCCTCTCATACAACACACACACACACACACACCACCCTCTCATACAACACACACACACACACACACCACCCTCTCATACAACACACACACACACACACACACACCGCCCTCTCATACAACACACACCGCCCTCTCATACAACACACACCGCCCTCTCATACAACACACACACCGCCCTCTCATACAACACACACACCGCCCTCTCATACAACACACACACCACCCTCTCATACAACACACACACACACACACACCACCCTCTCATACAACACACACACACACACCACCCTCTCATACAACACACACACACACACCGCCCTCTCATACAACACCCACTGCCCTCTCATACAACACACACACACACCGCCCTCTCATACAGCACACACCTCCCTCTCATACAGCACACACCTCCCTCTCATACAGCACACACCGCACACACCGAGTTGCGACCTGTGGCTTGAAGAACCCTGCTAAAGACAATATAGTAAATTTAATAGCAGAAGGAAACCTATTTTGACAAAAAATCTATCAAATGTTATTTAACCCTTTTGAGTGTTAAGCACTTTCCCACCTGTAATTTAAGGGTTTGTGTTTTTAAAAAAAAAATGATTTTTTTTTTTTTACCAGATCCCCAAGACTTACATTGTTGGAAAGGTTAGGCGATTACCTTTCCAATGGTGGGCCTTGGGGTCTGTAGCTGCTTAGATGCCTGAGATACAGGCTTCTAAGCAGCATGCCCCCTTTCCCTATACTTTGTATTGTAAATTTTTAATAAAGTTGCGCGGTGACGTCATTGTGCGTGACGTCACTGCGCAAAACGTGAAGCCCTGGCGATGCCTGTCACTATGCAGGCCCGATCGCCAGGGTAGGAGTGGGTGGGAGCCCCCAGATCTCCCTCAAGGTGGGAGAGTGCTAGCGACGGCTCTGAGTCGTCGTTAGCACTCAAGGGGTTATATGATGTACTAATCTAGGAATTGTGAAGCTTGATTAAACAAACTTTATTGCATCATATATTTAATTGTATTGTGAGATAACTAAATCTGGTCATTTTTAGGTGGCAAATAATTCTGTGTATAGATTTTGTGGTTTTATTAGTGTCTTTTTCTTGGTTGCTGAAATTTATTTTTTTGAAGACTGCAAGTTCAGAGCTTATGATTTGCTAACAGGAATAGGAGTTTTAATTGTAAAAGGTAAAATAAAGAATTCGTGACACTTGGAGAGCATAGTAATATCTTTGCTACCATTTTCATACTCGCATTGTATATCCTGAGCTGCCTCTTCAGAGAACACAGGCCTAACTTTTATGTATTTTAAAGGAAGATCTAGTCAGCTTAACTGCAGGTGCAGCGCACCAGGGCCCATGTGCAGGAGCGGGGCGCATAGCAGCCAGTCAATACATAGATGTGAGGCTGTCGTCATCTGTTGTAGATACTCATCCTCATTATACTGCGCAGCATACTCATCCATGTATAAATACATCATTATACAGTGCAGTGTATAGATATTCCTTAATTGTACAGCATATTCATTAGAGTATTTATACAGAGCAGGCTATAGAATCTCACATCATTGTACAGCACAGTGTTCACTGCCAGTGTGTAAATATTCAGTATCATAAAGTGCAGCATGCTCATTATCAGTCGGTCTATAGATCTATCCACATATTATACAGCCTGTATATTGCTGCTTGTTAAATAGGTCCACTACAGGAACTAGATGTCGGTAACATTGAGTTGTGACGAATATCTATTGAAAAATGAGAACCCACAAATCTAAGGAGCATGTGGTAAGGCCATGCCCAGTTTTTCAGTATCTTTAAAGGGATCAGAGCATCTGGTTTTTAATAACTTTCTAATTTACTTCTATCAATATTCCTTCATACTATTGATATCTTTTGTTAAAAAGCAGGGATGTATGCCTAGGAGGCGGTCTGTTTCTGGACCACTATATGGCAGCAGGTTTGCAAGAATGTTATCCATGTACAAGAGCACTGTTTCCTGCCATGTAGTGCTACCTAGGTGTCTTAACACAGAATATCATGGGAACAAACCAAATTTGATAATAGAAGTAAATTTAAAATGGTCTGCTCTTCCTGAATCACAAAATAATTTTTTGGGGGTTTCATATTCCTTTAACATGTAGCCTATAACTGCACAATGCTTAGCATTCTCTGAAAGGCAGGTTTAGTTGTCCTATAACCACTTGAACATAATAGTGTTACTACATTTCATAAAACACATTTTTGTGCACAAATCCATAAAGCCGATTCTCTCGCAAGCATTCCTTATACGGTGTATTGTATATGGAGTCTATGAGTTTAAGCACAACAGCTACACCTAATGTGCATGCCACGGTTATTTAGATATGAAGCATATCTCTAAATAGGGTGGGTAGTTTATTGCAAACTCTCTTCTAAACATTTATTCTCTATGTAACCAGGCAATGTTTTACAACCCACCGTTAGCCTTTAATGTAAATACAACTTGGTAAATTGTGTACATTTTCTGGAGATTGTCCTCATAAACAAGCCTATGAGCAGTCTCAGTCTGCACCAAACTGTTTGCTATACTCTAAGGAATGCTGTGCTAATAGATTCCTTTAGCTTTAAAGTCTTTTATATTACCTCTGTGCAGGTCTGCTGGCAGTAAATGTATTTGTTAAGTCTATGCCTCTTCCAAACCAGATAGTAAAGCATGCTGCGTTTACGGTTTGTGTTTCCATTAAATGCTACAAGATGCTTTTTTGGAATACATGGCCTTCGAGATGAAACAAAAAGCACCTCCCAGATGTAGCTTGTTTAAGGATTTACAAAATTATTACTTTAGACCAAGCTTGGCTCACTACACCATAGATGATTTCACAAGTTGATATAAGCTGGCAGAGAGTTTGATGTGAATAAAATCACCAAGGAAAATATGGCTCATACGGTGAAAACTTCACTTTTAAACTGGAGCTGTCCAGTTCTAAAATATTATAGTATTGAATGGGGGGGCACATTTAATTCATGGTTGGGTTTTGAGTATTAATGTACAATGGAAACGTTGCACAGAGCCACAAAGAAGCCAGAAAAACCACTAACACATAACAGCTATTCAAGATTAAATCTCCAGTGACCTAGAACTCATCCGCGCCGAACAAAATAAATATTGCTCACTTGTTGAATTGGAGAGCTCCAAAATCTTTATAGATGGACAGTGATAACCCCCCAAAAAAAGAAAAAATAAATATATATACCCTGTATCTAAGCCTCTGCAAACTGCCTCCTTATTTCAGTTCTTTTGATACTTGCATTTTAGCCAATCAGTGCTCACTCCTAGGTAACTTCTTGTGCGTGAACTCCATGTCATCTATATGAAACACATGAACTAAATCCCTCTAGTGGTGAAAAACTGTCAAAATGCATTCAGATTAGAGGTGGTCTTCAAGGTCTAAGAAATTGGCATATGAACCTTCTCCTAGGTTTAGCTTTCAACTAAGAATACCAAGGGAACAAAGCAAAATTGGTGATAAAAGTAAATTGGAAAGTTGTTTAAAATTACATTCCCTATTTGAGTCATGAAAGGTTTTTTTTGTACTTAACTGTCCCTTTAAAGATTTTAAATGAATAGTAAACATATAAAAAATGTCTGCTGCCTTCAAATAAATTTAACGTACTAGGGGGGTGTGGAAAAAAATTGATAGTTTGCTGAAGTCTCTCTCTCTCTTTTTTTTTTTTAATAGAAAAACTTTAGCCACTTGCCTTATTTTGGAGAATCCAATCAGGGCTTGTTGTTGGATTAGAAACTGCTGTCCAGTTTTCTTTTGTTCTATTTTATGCTTTTTCATATCAATTAGAGACACGTACAATGCAAGGTTAGGGGCTGTAAAGCCTGTCACGTGCAGTTCCAGAATTGGTTTGTTTTCAGAGTTTAAATTACAGGAAACTATGAAACAAAATAATTAGTTAAAGAGGCAGTCAACACCAGAATTTTTGTTGTTTAAAAAGATAGATAATCCTTTTATTACCCATTCCCCAGTGTTGCATAACCAACACGGTTATAATGCACGTTTTACCTTGTATCTAAGCCTCTACAAACTGGCTAAAATGCAAGTCTGTCAAAAGAACTGAAATAAGGGGGCAATCAGTGCTCACTTTTAGATAACATTGAGCTAATGCACGTGAAGTTACCTATCTGAAACATATGAACTAACACCCTCTAATGGTGAAAAACTGTCAAAATGCATTTAGATTAGAGGCGATCTTCAAGGTCTAAGAAATTAGCATATGAACCTCCTAGGTTTAGCTTTCAACTAAGAATAACAAGAGAAAAAAGCAAAATTGATAACGGTAAATTGGAAAGTGGTTTAAAATTACATGCCCTTTTTGAATCATGAAAGTTTATTTTGGACTTGACTGTCCCTTTAACTTTTTTCTTTTTGCATAATTACACATTTTTTTTTTTTACATTCTCAAAGAATTTGTTAAACACTCCCCAACTGGTTATATAAAAAAAAATTCTTAAAGGGACACTAAAGTCAAAATTAAACTTGATACGAATGGGTAGAGCATGACATTTTAAACAACTTTCGATTTTACTTGGGTTTTCGATTTTGGTTAGTTCTCTTGGTATCCTTTATTAAAGAGTAATCCGGGGTGAGCTCAGGAGCGTGCACATGCATTAAGCTATCTGACAACAGTGTTTGTATCT
>NC_069503.1:230223230-230263230 GCF_027579735.1 Bombina bombina | reverse complement strand
ATTACTGGTTTAGGCGATTTGCAGCATTTTGAAAATATAAGTAAGAGCTTGCTTTTTCGCCTCTCTAGGCAGTGTGGAGCAAGCGCAATTCTTACGCAATGTTCTATGAATACATTTAAAGCTTTTCATAGATACCTATTCTGTATAATTGCATCTAAAATAAAGGATGACAAATGATGCATGTTATTACCATCGCACCTGAACATCTTTGTAATACAATATACATTTAGCCACATTAAAGGGACATTCCAGACAAAATTGGAATCCATATGGATACATTTCAGTTTTGAATAGAAGCATTTTGTAACACCTGTATTAGCAAAAATGCCTCTAATAAAAATGCCAAATGTGTATTTAAAATGTGGGTGCATACTTCAACACAGTGCTTGCTCTGAGAGCCTAAGGTGCTTGTACATCTGGTAATGACTCATTTATTTAATTGATATGATAAAAGCCCTACTGGTGTTCTAAGTAGCTGCATTATGTAAAATGCTGGTGCACTGAGAATATCTAGCTATGCTTCACATGCACGTGAAGAGAAAAATGTTAACACTAAAACAGTCACAGCTTTTATTAGAAGCTTTTTTGCCAATAGATGTATATTGTAAATATGTTTCTATTCACAAATTAAATTAATCTATGTGCATTAACGTTTTGACTGGAAAGTCCCTTTAAGTCGTCTTCCCCCCCCCCCCCCCCAAAAAAAAAAAATACAGTTTATATTAAACTCCAGGCTTTGTAAAGTCGCTTTTTCTAAATGCTAGCAGACATTGCCTACAGGAGCATTGGCTCATTCATTTTTTATTGCATCTCACCAGAGCTGTAAACGTTCATTGCCTTTTATTTTTATATCATTTCACTGGTGCATATGATGCTTCTTGCAACTCTTTTCCTCCTTTTTTTCTCTCTCCTTATTTCTTTGTATTTTCTGTTTCTTTGCCCTCAAGGTCAGTAATTCTAGCATGAGAGAATCAAGCCCTGTGGTCTTTGATCGGCATCCTTGGAGATGGAAGGTGAATTAAGAGAAAGATAGCCTGATATGCTGTGTTACTCTGGCAGTTTGCTTATCTCTCCATTGATGGAGGCTGCATGAAAACGTTACAGTGATGCTCTCAGACTTTATTAACTATGTCTGGGTCATCCATTTTGGAGTTTGTTTTATTTGTTAGTATATAAAAATTATAGGTGTAATGATTTGGGATCTTGGTCTTTTATAACGAGCATTTTTAAAAAGCTTGCTGTGATGAAAGTGTTTTGTTTAATTTTGTCTAAATGACTGTGTTCTAATTAGTGCACAATGTTCATTCAAAGGGATAGAAAAGTCCCGAAATGTAAGCTTGCATGATTCAGATAAAGCATGTCATTTTTAAAGACACTTTAAAATTCACTTATTTTCAAATGTGCTTCGTTCTCTTAGTATCCCTTTTTGAAAGAAAATACACACATCCTACACTAGTAGGCACTTGCTGCTAATTGGTGCCTGCACACATTTGTCTCTTGTGATTGGCTAACTAGATGTGTCCAGCTAGCTGCTAGTAGTGTAATGCTTTTCCTTCAGCAAACAATAACAAGAGAATGAAGCAAATTTTATAACAGAAGTAAGTTAGAAAGTTGTTTAAAATTGTATGTTCTATTCAAACTATGAAAAACATTTTTGGGGTTTTCTGTCCCTTTTAAATAGAAGGCATTGCATCCCCTAAATGAAAATTACATTTAAGGTTTCCATTTATATAAATTAGCCTGTAATTGGCCACTAATCAGCATGCTATGCTACAGAATAAAAGGGTTCGCTAAAGCAGCATGCTCCAAAAACAGCAATTCTGTATTTCACCAATTCCTATTGTGCCCCTCCCTTTTTTTCTGAAACCCACATTTTTTATTCATGGTTCAGATAGAACATACAAATTTAAACAACTTTCCAATTTAGTTCTATTAGTAATTTTGCTTAATTCTTTTGGAAACATTTGTTGAAAGAGTAGCAATGCTCTACTAGGAAGCTAGCTGAACACACCGGTAAGCCAATGACAAGTGTCATATGTGCTCTTACCTAGGTGTGCTTTTCAACAAATGATACCTAGAGAACTAATCAAATTTGGTAATAGAAGTAAACGGAAAAGTTGTTTAAAATTGTATTCTCCATCTGAATCATGAAGGGAAAAAATGGGTCTCATGTCCCTTTAAGAATGTGATCAGTTGTCTTTTCAAGGAATATTAAAGTAAAAGTCAACTATAGCGTTTTGAAAACGCTAAGGTTGACTGTTGAAACAAATAAAGGGCACTTTCATTCATGAAGTATAAGATACTTAATGCAGAAAGTGCCTTTATTCGTTTCAACCGATCGTTGTTCTTTCACCTCTTAGTCAATAGCTGTGCAGTAAATGTGGCTTGGCGCCCATGGGAGCCGGATTTACTGTACGGCTATTGGCTAAGAGGTGAAAATGTCACCTTAGCAAAAAATATTTTAGGCAGCTAAGAATGGCGATTGGTTGAAACAAAGGAGCTTTCTACATGAAGTATCTTATACTTCATAAATAAATCCCCTTTATTTGTTGCAATATTACATTGTCTGTAGGCTTCATATTTATAATAACTGCATTTTCCCTCCCTTTATTTTGTAGTTTACCCTATGAGAGATGAACCAGCTGCTTAAAGGGACACACACAAAAAATCTGTACTATTTTCACTGCAATATTTGCTCATTTTAAACACTGTGAAGCAGAACATAAAAGGGTGCTTATTGGTGCATACTTGTATTAGCTTGACTTGCTAAAGTATGTGTCTTGTACATATGCACCACTGACATAGAACAAGAAATGGCTGCAATCTCAAATTGACTTCAGCGGCCCCATGGTAAACAAGCTGTTTTATATTGTGGGGTGTGACGTTGGCACAATCGGCTCCATAACTTGGTAGTCCATTTGAGATCATTCCGCACGTCCCTAGATGACGCCATGTTGAAATCTTTCACTGCATTCCAATGCTGACCGGTTTGCACTTGTGCAGCAACTCTCCTTATACCTGCATTGAAACATAGGTTCCAAAATGGCAGCTCCGTGATTAGAGGGAGGTGCATGAAATGTAATTAGTGTTTAGTGTACAATTAACAATATATTCTGGATTGGATTTGCTTCTCTTAAATTAGGTCTCATGAAGCAATTTAAAGGAACCTGGAAGTCAAAATTATACTTTCATGGTTCAGATGGTGCATTCATTTTTTACTTTTTCTTGGTATCTTTTTAGTAGGTGATTGGTGGCTATATGCATGTGCCTTTTGTCATTGGCTCACCAATCAACAAGGTTCAAGTAGCTGACTTTAACTGTGTGTTACCACTTTGCAGGTGTTAGGTCGTTATATTATTGCTTGCACATAACTATGAGCTTAACACACTGGAGCATTTTCTTTGTGCACGTTTGTTCCTTTAGAACAAATACGTTTGACGGGCAAATAAAGTCAGAATATCCCATGATTCAGATAGAACACACAATTTTAAACAACTTTCCAGTTCACTTCTGTTATCTAATTTGCTTTGTTGCAATTGCTATCCTTTGTTTTAAAGCATACCTAGGTAGACTCAGAAGCTAATTCCCAACAGGGAATTGCTTTTCTACTGATTGGTACCAGCGCATATATAAATATATATGCACTGCTGCTTCGTTAACAAAGGATACCAAGAGAATGATGCATATTTGATAGTAGTACGCTGGAAAGTTGTTTAGGACTGAATCATGAAAGAAACCTTTTGGGTTTCATATCCCTTTTTAATATCTATTGAAAGCATTTCTTAAAAGCTAACAAGTGATAATGAACTATAAATAATGTAGATCAGGTGCAGTATTGTCATCTGATTAGTCTGTTATTATATCACTTTTTTTTATCTCACTTTGTTATATTTTTATTCCATTGCACAAAACCTAGAGCACTGGCTTAACCCCTTAAGGACCAGCAACATACCCTGTATGTCGTTGGCCTTTTTTTGGGACTTGATTGTTTTATAGTGCGGTCTTGCCACCAGCGTTGAGACTGCTCTATTCCACAAAGCCTGCTGGAGGGAGTGCATTAATAGCGTCTTCTTGCTAGACTTGTGCTATTATGTCCTGAAAAAACCCTTAACGACCAGTGACATACAGGGTACATTGTGGTCATTAAGGGCTTAAGATCTGTTTTTGGCACATTCTGATTTTCTAGTCACATCAGACTGTGCGCAACACGGATTAGCTCCCTCTGTCCCAATAGTTTGCCTGAAGTCTACTTATAAAGGTCAAAAATGAGCCGTCTAGACGACACTGAAACTGCTTCACAGCCTTCTGCTCAAAAATGATAGTCTGACTAGTAGGGTGCATTTCGTTTCTAAAAATACAAATACATATTTAAAATTTTCCTTTTTTTTTTCTCTCCCTCCAATACTTGGTTGTTTATGTAGTTAGTTCTTTGCCTCAGAATTATTTTATGTTCTCGTGTGATGTATACAAAACCATTTATATGGAGAATTGTTTCCAACTGATTGGCTTGTTTACAGATTACCTAATGTTACCAGGGGACCTGTTTTAATAACCCAAGACCTGCCAAACATATGTTATAAATGAGTATTACACTATCCAAAAGTTTACACCAAACAGCGTGAATGCAGTATATTAATGACTGTTTCTGAGTGGTTTAGCTGGAAAAGTGGCTTGAGATCTGTAACTCATTTCCTGATAGGAGCACACTATTGTGTAGTAATGGGTATCCTCTAGCTGTGGGATCGCAGTGCATTCCCATTGTAATTAAGGCTATTAAATGTATTGTAGTATTAAAAAGGGTGTGGAGAGGGGGCATCTAGGTGATACCATTGATGCAAGTGATTTTTGGAGAATTGGCCTTTTTTTTTTTTTTTTTTTTTTTATATCCACAAAGGGATGATTGTCCTGTGCCACAATACTCAAGGTTTATATAGTAATATAAAAAATGGTAGACGTATGTATATTGAAAGTTATGTACCTTCTTGAATGACTTTTTTTTAAATTCAGAAATGATTTAATTCATGTAAAAGAGAACATGTTTTAAATACACGTATGGCCTGACCTCACACCTATGTGCTTGTTGGAGATACAATTTCAGAACCATTAATATGGAGCTGATCCCCCTTTGCAGCTATAATAGCCATAGCTATTCTGAGAAGGCTTTCCACACAGTTTTGGAGTCTGTAGGAATTGGTGCCCATGCAGCCAAAAGAGCATTTCTCAGGTCAGGCACTGATGTTAAAGGGACACTGAACCCAAATTTTTTCTTTCGTGATTCAGATAGAGCATGCGATTTTAATCAACTTTCTAATTTACTCCTATTATTAATTTTTCTTTGTTCTCTTGCTATCTTTATTTGAAAAATAAGGCATCTAAGCAATTTTGTTTGGTTCAGGACCCTGGACAGCACTTGTTTATTGGTTGTTGAATTTATCCACCAATCAGCAAGAACAACCCAGGTTGTTCACCAAAAAATGGGCCGGCATCTAAACTTACATTCTTGCTTTTCAAAAAGATACCAAGAGAATGACAAAAAATTAATAGGTGTAAAATGGAAAGTTGCTTAAAATTGCATGCTCTATCTGAATTACGAAAGAAAAAATTTGGGTTCAGTGTCCCTTTTACGTAAGGTCAAGTTTGCATTAAAGGAATAGTCTAGTCAAAATTAAACTTTCATGATTCAGATAGAGCAGGTAATTTTAAGTAACTTTGTAATTTACTCCTATTTTCAACTTTGTTTTGTTGGTATATTTATTTGAAAAAGCAAAAATGTAATGATAGGAGCCGTCCCATTTTTGGTTCAGCACCTGGGTAGCACTTTCTGATTGGTGTCTAAATGTAGCCACCAATCAGCAAGCGCTACCCAGGGGCTGAACCAAAAATGGTCCGGCTCCTAAGTTTTCATTCAAATAAAGATACCAAGAGAACAAATAAAAATTTATAATAGGAGTAAATTAGAAAGTTGCTTAACATTGCCTGCTCTATCTGAATCGTGAAAGTTTAATTTTTAATTTACTGTCCCTTTAAGCTTTCCTGTTCCAACCAAAATGTGCTCAGTGGGGTTGAGGTCAGGGCTCTGAGCAGGCCAGTAGAGTTCCTCCTCATGAAACAAGTAGTCATAGACCTTATTTTGTGCACAGGGGTTTCAGTCCTGCTGGAACGGAAAGGACCTTCTCCAAACTCGTCACAATGTCTAAAATATTTTTGTTAGCCCGCAGCATCTCAAAAACAGCCCAGACCATCATCCCTCCTCCACCAAACTTTACAGCAAACCCTAAGCATTCTGATAGGTAGCTTTCCCCTGGCCCAAACTTTACAGCAAACACTAAGCATTCTGATAGGTAGCTTTCCCCTGGCATCTGATAGTGAAGCTTGATTCATCACTCCAGAGAACACATTTCCACTGTACCAGAGCTCAGTGGTGGCGGCTGCATGTTTTACACCACTCCAAAGAACACATTACCAATGTACCAGAGCTCAGTGGTGGCGGCGGCGTGTTTTACACCACTCCAGAGAACACATTTCCACTGTACCAGAGCTCAGTGGTGGTGGCGGCATGTTTTACACCACTCCAAAGAACACATTACCAATGTACCAGAGCTCAGTGGTGGCGGCGGCGTGTTTTACACCACTCCAGAGAACACATTTCCACTGTACCAGAGCTCAGTAGTGGTGGCGGCATGTTTTACACCACTCCAGAGAACACATTTCCACTGTAGCAGAGCTCAGTGGCGGCGGCGTGTTTTACACCACTCCAGAGAACACATTTCCACTGTAGCAGAGCTCAGTGGCGGCTGCATGTTTTACACCACTCCAGAGAACACATTTCCACTGTACCAGAGCTCAGTAGTGGCGGCGGCGGCATGTTTTACACCACTCCAGAGAACACATTTCCACTGTAGCAGAGCTCAGTGGCGGCTGCATGTTTTACACCACTCCAGAGAACACATTTCCACTGTACCAGAGCTCAGTGGTGGTGGCGGCATGTTTTACACCACTCCAGAGAACATATTTCCACTGTACCAGAGCTCAGTGGTGGTGGCGGCATATTTTACACCACTCCAGAGAACACATTTCCACTGTAGCAGAGCTCAGTGGCGGCTGCATGTTTTACACCACTCCAGAGAACACATTTCCACTGTACCAGAGCTCAGTAGTGGTGGCGGCTGCATGTTTTACACCACTACAGAGAACACATTTCCACTGTACCAGAGCTCAGTAGTGGTGGCGGCTGCATGTTTTACACCACTCCAGAGAACACATTTCCACTGTACCAGAGCTCAGTTGCGGCTGCATGTTTTACACCACTCCAGAGAACACATTTCCACTGTACCAGAGCTCAGTAGCGGCTGCATGTTTTACACCACTCCAGAGAACACATTTCCACTGTACCAGAGCTCAGTGGTGGCGGCTGCTGCATGTTTTACACCACTCCAGAGAACACATTTCCACTGTACCAGAGCTCAGTAGCGGCTGCATGTTTTACACCACTCCAGAGAACACATTTCCACTGTACCAGAGCTCAGTGGTGGCGGCTGCTGCATGTTTTACACCACTCCAGAGAACACAGTACCACTGTACCAGAGCTCAGTGGTGGCTGCATGTTTTACACCACTCCAGAGAACACATTTCCACTGTACCAGAGCTCAGTGGCGGCTGCATGTTTTACACCACTCCAGAGAACACATTTCCACTGTACCAGAGCTCAGTAGTGGCGGCGGCGTGTTTTACACCACTCCAGAGAACACATTTCCACTGTACCAGAGCTCAGTAGTGGCGGCTGCATGTTTTACACCACTCCAGAGAACACATTTCCACTGTACCAGAGCTCAGTGGTGGCGGCGGCGGCTGCATGTTTTACACCACTCCAGAGGACACAGTACCACTGTACCAGAGCTCAGTAGTGGCGGCTTCATGTTTTACACCACTCCAGAGAACACATTTCCACTGTACCAGAGCTCAGTGGCGGCTGCATATTTTACACCACTCCAGAGAACACATTTCCACTGTACCAGAGCTCAGTGGTGGCGGCTGCATGTTTTACACCACTCCAGAGAACACATTTCCACTGTACCAGAGCTCAGTAGTGGCGGCGGCGTGTTTTACACCACTCCAGAGAACACATTACCACTGTACCAGAGCTCAGTGGCGGCGGCGTGTTTTACACCACTCCAGAGAACACATTTCCACTGTACCAGAGCTCAGTGGCGGCTGCATATTTTACACCACTCCAGAGAACACAGTACCACTGTACCAGAGCTCAGTGGTGGCGGCGGCGTGTTTTACACCACTCCAGAGAACACATTTCCACTGTACCAGAGCTCAGTAGCGGCGGCTGCATGTTTTACACCACTCCAGAGAACACATTTCCACTGTACCAGAGCTCAGTAGTGGCGGCTGCTGCATGTTTTACACCACTCCAGAGAACACATTTCCACTGTACCAGAGCTCAGTAGCGGTGGCGGCGGCATGTTTTACACCACTCCAGAGAACACATTTCCACTGTACCAGAGCTCAGTAGCGGTGGCGGCGGCATGTTTTACACCACTCCAGAGAACACATTTCCACTGTACCAGAGCTCAGTGGTGGTGGTGGCGGCGTGTTTTACACCACTCCAGAGAACACATTTCCACTCTACCAGAGCTCAGTGGCGGCTGCATATTTTACACCACTCCAGAGAACACAGTACCACTGTACCAGAGCTCAGTGGTGGCGGCGGCGTGTTTTACACCACTCCAGAGAACACATTTCCACTGTACCAGAGCTCAGTAGTGGTGGCGGCGTGTTTTACACCACTCCAGAGAACACATTTCCACTGTACCAGAGCTCAGTAGCGGCGGCTGCATGTTTTACACCACTCCAGAGAACACATTTCCACTGTACCAGAGCTCAGTAGTGGCGGCTGCTGCATGTTTTACACCACTCCAGAGAACACATTTCCACTGTACCAGAGCTCAGTGGTGGCGGCTGCATGTTTTACACCACTCCAGAGAACACATTTCCACTGTACCAGAGCTCAGTAGTGGCGGCGGCGTGTTTTACACCACTCCAGAGAACACATTACCACTGTACCAGAGCTCAGTGGCGGCGGCGTGTTTTACACCACTCCAGAGAACACATTTCCACTGTACCAGAGCTCAGTGGCGGCTGCATATTTTACACCACTCCAGAGAACACAGTACCACTGTACCAGAGCTCAGTGGTGGCGGCGGCGTGTTTTACACCACTCCAGAGAACACATTTCCACTGTACCAGAGCTCAGTAGCGGCGGCTGCATGTTTTACACCACTCCAGAGAACACATTTCCACTGTACCAGAGCTCAGTAGTGGCGGCTGCTGCATGTTTTACACCACTCCAGAGAACACATTTCCACTGTACCAGAGCTCAGTAGCGGTGGCGGCGGCATGTTTTACACCACTCCAGAGAACACATTTCCACTGTACCAGAGCTCAGTAGCGGTGGCGGCGGCATGTTTTACACCACTCCAGAGAACACATTTCCACTGTACCAGAGCTCAGTGGTGGTGGTGGCGGCGTGTTTTACACCACTCCAGAGAACACATTTCCACTCTACCAGAGCTCAGTGGCGGCTGCATATTTTACACCACTCCAGAGAACACAGTACCACTGTACCAGAGCTCAGTGGTGGCGGCGGCGTGTTTTACACCACTCCAGAGAACACATTTCCACTGTACCAGAGCTCAGTAGTGGTGGCGGCGTGTTTTACACCACTCCAGAGAACACATTTCCACTGTACCAGAGCTCAGTAGCGGCGGCTGCATGTTTTACACCACTCCAGAGAACACATTTCCACTGTACCAGAGCTCAGTAGCGGTGGCGGCAGCATGTTTTACACCACTCCAGAGAACACATTTCCACTGTACCAGAGCTCAGTAGCGGTGGCGGCGGCATGTTTTACACCACTCCAGAGAACACATTTCCACTGTACCAGAGCTCAGTGGTGGTGGTGGCGGCATGTTTTACACCACTCCAGAGAACACATTTCCACTGTAGCAGAGCTCAGTAGCGGTGGCTGCATGTTTTACACCACTCCAGCTGACACTTGGCATTGCAAAGGATGAGGCTCGTGTACAGCAGCTTGGCCATGGAAACCCACATCATAAAGCTCCTGACGCACAATTCTTGTGCTGATGTTGCTTCCAGAGGCATTTTGGATCTCTGTAGTGTTGCAACAGAAGATAGCCGTGTTCTTGTTTTTATGCACTCACCAACCCACCTCTTAAGGTTGAAATGTCATGAATTGACTTCTGGAATAGGTGGCAGTGTGAAAGTACCATGTTTAGTCAGAGCTCTTCAATATGACCCATTGTACTGCTAACGTTTGTCTATGGAGATTTCATGGCTATATGCTTGATTTTATGTACCTGTTAGAAATGGGTGCGGCTGAAGCACCTGAACTCAATTAGTAGGATTGTCTAAATATATATAAGTTCTTATAGGTGTGATGGTGCACATACTTGTGGCCATATTATGTATGTATGACCTGTAGTTTCATATTCCTCAGTTTACAAAGTCAAATTGATTTTATTCCTGTCCTCATACCTGCTTTTTTTAATACAAAATATAGCGTGCTTCAAGGTAATAAATCACAGGGACATTAACAAATAAAGGTGAAACCTGTAATCTATACCGTTTACACCTTGGTGATTGACCTTGTGACATTTTAAAAAACCTGATATTACTTTTATCTGAAATGTGATTTATTGATTTAAATAGAATATAAATCATAGGAACAGCTGAACTGAACACGTCAGAAGCTCCTAATCAATGAATAGAAAAGGAATTTGCTCCGTTCAACTTAAATTTGAATGTGACAGGAAAGGGAAAATAAAAGGTGTGAGCAGAGATAAACTTGTAAGTTTAACCTCATGCGTGCTGGAGACCGGTGTCCAGCTGAGATGGGAAGATGACCTGGCTAACGTCAGGATAATGGAAGTGGTAACCTAATTGGGTCTATTTACATTGAACCCCATAGACGGATCCCACATTTATTGATGATTAGGAAACAAACCCAAATGAAGCTCTTGTTAATATTTATGCTTTTGCCTTTTATACATTTGAAGTTTTCCTTTTTTGATCATATGAACTAATCAATGCAATTGGGCCTTTTTATAGTCACAACTGTCAGGTTTACAGGAATTGCCTATTGATAAGTGATGTCTGCAACATTTAGTTTACCTGATTTCCTTTAACTTCTGTTTCTCACCTAAACCATTCAAAATAAAGGTAATTTATTAAATGTTTTCAATAGTTCTTGCCTGCTTTTAAAGGGTCACTGAACCCAATTTTTTTCTTTAGTGATTCAGATAGAGCATGCAATTTCAAGCAGCGTTCTAATATACTCCTATTATCACATTTTCTTCTTTCTCTTGCTATCTTTATTTGAAAAGAAGGCATCTAAGCTAAGGAGCCAGCAAAGTTTTGGTTCAGACCCTGGACAGCACTTGTTTATTGGTGGGTAAATCTATCCACCAATCAGCAAGAACAACCCAGGTTGTTCACCAAAAATGGCCCAGCATCTAAACTTACATTCTTGCTTTTAAAATAAAGATACCAAGAGAATGAAGAAAATGTGATATTAGTAAATTAGAAAGTTGCTTAAAATTGCATGCTCTATCTGAATCACAAAAGACATTTTTTTTGTTCAGTGTCCCCCCATTTAAGACTAGATCAATAAGCATAAATAGTTTATTGAAAGATTATCATACCTATCAGAATTAAAAGGATTCTTGTTTCAAATGCATTCTCCTTTAGAAATGATATAATTAGGAATGTTATCTGAGTTGCGTGCATAACACTGCTAGAAAGTTAATAACCACTTCTTCATATATTTAATGTGGGTTCCGAGCAGGATGCAGTGGTTCTATAATACTTATTGTGGCTTAACACATTATACTTTGCAACTGTAATATAAAGTATGCAATTCATATCCACAAGCACTGAGTAAATACTGTATATACGTTTTGAAAACACTGCTTAAATAGGAAAATGCTACATCTATAGTAGCCCTTTCTTAAATAGAAGGGGTTAAATGCAGACGAGATGATCTTGGAAATTACAAGAAACAACTAGATATATACAACATGCTGTAACATTATCCGATGTTGCATAACCTGTTATAATATGCCCACACCACACACCTGTTTGTGCATTCATTTGGTGGATTGCGAATTCTGGTGGCTGGGGACACTTCTCGTGGTGAAATTGTCATTAAAGAAACTGCTCTAGAAAACTTCTGACATATGAATTGTTGACAAAGGGAGCAAAGCATTGTATTAAAGGGGATGTTTAAATAAGAAAAAAATGTGATATAATTTAGATCATTTTATTTTTGTGCACTTTGTAAAGTTTATGCTTTTAACACAACACAAAGAAACAGTCCTGTTCCTGATCAGGGCATGGCTGGTGAGCCACTGTGCTCCAGTTTGTATTTATTATAATCCACCCATGCCTGTTTGTACCCATTTATTAGAACAGGCTCTACTACATTTTCAAGTGTCAGTGTCGTTCATTTAAATACTCTAGCATTTGACTGACTTAAAGGGACATGACACCCACATTTTTTCTTTTATGATTTAGAAAGAGAATGCAATTTTAAACATCTTTCTAATTTACTTATATTATCTAATTTGTTTTATTGTCTTGATATTCTTTGCTGAAAAGCATATCTAGATATGCTCAGCAGCTGCTGATTGGTTGCTGCACATAGAAGCTTCGTGTGATTGGTTCACCATGTGCATTGCTTTTTCTTCAACGAAGGATATCTAAAAAATGAAGCAAAATAAATAATAGAAGTAAATTGTAATGTTTAAATTTCTATTCTCTATCTGAATCATGAAAGAAAGATTTTGGGTTTAGTGGCCCTTTAAGAGAGTATCAGTTGCTACTTCGCTGCTCCTGTACTGACTCTGTAGGTATAACCCCACAAAGTTGCAATCTGACCCTCTGCACTGTCACTGCTAAACGGGAAACAAAACGGTTTATGCAGTGGGGTGGCTAGTAAGAGGATGAGTTACTTTGGGTTGTAAATTATTCCGAAAATGGGGCTGGGCTTTATAAAATAAAGGAATAGTCAGTCTAGCTAAAATTAAACTTTCATGATTCGGATTGAGCAGGCAATTTTAAGCAACTTTCTAATTTACTCTCATTAATTTTTCTTCATTCTCTTATCTTTATTTGAAAAAGCAAGAATGTAAACATTAGGAGCCGGACCATTTTTGGGTCAGCACCTGGGTAGCACTTTGATTGGTGTCTAAATGTAGCCACCAATAAGCAAGCACTACCCAGCTGCTGAACCAAAAATGGGTCCGGGTTCTAAGCTTATATTTAAACAAAGATACCAAGAGAACAAAGAAAAATCGATCATAGGAGTAAATTAGAAAGTTGCTTAAAATTGCCTGCTCTGTCTGAATCATGAAAGTTTAATTTTGACTAGACTATTCCTTTAAATCCTAAAGTATAAAGATAAGTGTTTACTGTCCTTTCCCAATACTGCAATGTTACTTTTTTAACTATGACTTAGATATAAATAAATTTATCTGTTTATATGGCCTAACATTGTTTGGTAAAATATCTCATGGGCTGCTTAAGACATCATTTTTATTTTCTCTCAACGCAGAGAGTAAATGATGGCAGTGGAGTCCATATGTCTATTGAAGAAAGAAAGCAGCTTATTACAATTAGGGAGGAATCCTGGAAATCGAAAGGCTTAGGAGCGGCAAATGACTCCACTCAGTTTACGGTTGCCGGACGTATGGTTAAAAAAGGTTTGTATGAAATTCTTGTCTCCCTTGTATAAACTCAAATGATTTTAAACGGGCTAATCATAAGTTGGTCTAGAACAATAACACTGGCTTTGTTTTCCTTTTAAACAATATAACTGTTACAGTGCTGGGATTAAAACATCCACAAGACGTGTTTAAGACCAACAGTCTGACCTTTAATTGGGTGATGGTTTTGTTTGCGTTGCAATGGGGCGGTAAATGTCTAATGTATATACAAAAGCACTTGTATCAGTAACTGTGTGGTTTAACCTTTTAAAGTTATTTAAGTTTTTGTGTATTATGTTAAGCTTCAAATGTTTAAACCGGCATTATACTTTATATTCTTTGTGCTACTTTCTTTTTTTTTTATTAAGAAAATAAACACACTTTTTGTGTGAAGTGTCGCTATCTACCAATAGTTGTTTGGGCGTTTATTTGCCCCTAAGCGTCCATCTAACATACCAGACCTGCACTTCCTGTTTCAAAATCAAAAGCTTTAATATAAACTTTTCCATCTTAATACGAGGAGAGTCCACGGCTTCCTTTTGGGAAATACAGAACCTGGCCACCAGGAGGAGGCAAAGACACCCCAGACAAAGGCTTAAATACCATCCCCACTCCCCTCATCCCCCAGTCATTGTTTGCCTTTCGTCACAGGAGGATGGCAGAGAAGTGTCGGAAGATTTCGGAGTAGACTGTTATGGAGGGTAGTACTCTTTGGCATGGGACTGGAGTTTTAAGTAGTCTTGTCAGTCTCTCAGTGACCGCATTGACAAATGTTAGGGTCTGGAGATGCAGGGGGAGAGTCTTTCTGCGAAACCATCCAGACTCGTATTAACAGCTCCTTAAGCAATCAGTGCTGTCTGTTTTCTTTCACTCAAGTCCATGTCAGGAGCGATAGTACAACACTGTCAAACTTGAGAGGCAGTGTTCCTGTTTCACGGGGTTGATTCTGGTAAGATTGTTTCATTTTTTATTCTGTAATAACGCAAGAATCAAGGGTTAATATCTCCGGAAGGTGATTATTGAACAGGGGGGTATGTATATAATATATTTATTGTGTTTTTTTGCTGCGACATGTGTGAGATGTGGCTCTGGCAATGTGCAACAGTCAGGTTTTCTCCTGTTAAGTGTGGTCAGTCCACGGGTCATCATTACTTCTGGGATATTATCTCCTCCCCTACAGGAAGTGCAAGAGGATTCACCCAGCAGAGCTGCTATATAGCTCCTCCCCTCTACGTCACCTCCAGTCATTCTCTTGCACCCAACGAATAGATAGGATGTGTGAGAGGACTGTGGTGATTTTAATTAGTTTATTACCTTCAATCAAAAGTTTGTTATTTTATAATAGCACCGGAGTGTGTTATTCATTCTCTGGTAGAATTTGAAGAAGAATCTACCTGAGTTTTTTCTATGATTTTAGCCGGAGTAGTTAAGATCATATTGCTGTTTCTCGGCCATCTGAGGAGAGGTAAACTTCAGATCAGGGGACAGCGGGCAGATTAATCTGCAAAGAGGTATGTACCAGTTTATTATTTTCTGACATGGAATTGATGAGAAAATCCTGCCATACCGTTATAATGTAAACTCAGCCTTAAATACAGTAGATGTATCTGGTATCAGGCTGTCATGTATGTATATTTTACACTTCAGTATTCTGGGGAATGGTACTTCACTGGATTTATACTGTATGCATAGACTTAACCTAATTTGCAGGGACTTGCAATAGGTTTTTAAATAACAATTAATTTATTGAGGTTAAACGAGAGGTACTGGGTGAAAAAATGTTTTGGGCACTGTTTTTTCCACTTGGCAATAGTTTTGTTTAAATTTAAACAGTTTACTGATCTCTCTCACTGTTATGTGTGAGGGGGAGGGGCCATTTTTGGCGCTTTTACTACGCATCAAAAAACTCAGTCAGAGGTTCATTTTCTTCCTGCATGATCCAGTTCATCTCTACAGAACTCAGGGATCTTCAAAGCTTGTTTTGAGGGAGGTAATCATTCACAGCAGAGCTGTGAAGATTGTAGTTGACTGTGATAAAAAACGTTTATTTATTTCAACTGTCATAATTTTTTCTGTGCTTCTTATAGGCACAGTTCGTTTTCATATTATTGTAAATTACTTGAAAAGCATTTCCAAGTTGCTAGTTAATTGCTAGTGTGTTAAACATGTCTGATTCAGAGGAAGATATATGTGCTAATGCCAAAGTGGAGCCCAATAGAAATTTATGTACTAACTGTATTGATGCTACTTTAAATAAAAGTCAATCTGTACAAATTGAACATATTTCACCAAGCAACGAGGGGAGAGTTATGCCGACTAACTCGCCTCACGTGTCAGTACCTGCATCTCCCGCTCGGGAGGTGCGTGATATTGTAGCGCCGAGTACATCTGGGCGGCCATTACAAATCACATTACAGGATATGGCTACTGTTATGACTGAAGTTTTGGCTAAATTACCAGAACTGAGAGGTAAGCGTGATCACTCTGGGGTGAGAACAGAGTGCGCTGATAATATTAGGGCCATGTCAGACACTGCGTCACAGGTGGCAGAACATGAGGACGGAGAACTTCATTCTGTGGGTGACGGTTCTGATCCAAACAGACTGGATTCAGATATTTCAAATTTTAAATTTAAGCTGGAAAACCTCCGTGTATTACTAGGGGAGGTATTAGCGGCTCTGAATGATTGTAACACAGTTGCAATACCAGAGAAAATGTGTAGGTTGGATAGATATTTTGCGGTACCGGCGAGTACTGATGTTTTTCCTATACCTAAGAGACTTACTGAAATTGTTACTAAGGAGTGGGATAGACCCGGTGTGCCGTTCTCACCCCCTCCGATATTTAGGAAAATGTTTCCAATAGACGCCACCACACGGGATTTATGGCAAACGGTCCCTAAGGTGGAGGGAGCAGTTTCTACTTTAGCTAAGCGTACCACTATCCCGGTGGAGGATAGCTGTGCTTTTTCAGATCCAATGGATAAAAAATTAGAGGGTTACCTTAAGAAAATGTTTGTTCAACAAGGTTTTATATTGCAACCTCTTGCATGTATTGCGCCTGTCACGGCTGCAGCAGCATTTTGGTTTGAGTCTCTGGAAGAGACACTTGAATCATCTACACTAGATGAGATTACACACAAACTTAAAGCCCTTAAGTTAGCTAACTCATTTATTTCAGATGCCGTAGTACATTTAACTAAACTTACGGCTAAGAATTCCGGATTCGCCATTCAGGCACGCAGAGCACTGTGGCTAAAATCCTGGTCAGCTGATGTTACTTCTAAATCTAAATTGCTTAATATACCTTTCAAAGGGCAGACCTTATTCGGGCCCGGGTTGAAAGAGATTATCGCTGACATTACAGGAGGTAAAGGCCATGCCCTGCCTCAGGACAAAACCAAAGCTAAGGCTAGACAGTCTAATTTTCGTTCCTTTCGTAATTTCAAAGCAGGAGCAGCATCAACTTCCTCTGCACCAAAACATGAAGGAGCTGTTGCTCGCTACAGACAAGGCTGGAAACCTAACCAGTCCTGGAACAAGGGCAAGCAGGCCAGGAAACCTGCTGCTGCCCCTAAGACAGCATGAATCGAGGGCCCCCGATCCGGGACCGGATCTAGTGGGGGGCAGACTTTCTCTCTTCGCCCAGGCTTGGGCAAGAGATGTTCAGGATCCCTGGGCGTTAGAGATCATATCTCAGGGATACCTTCTGGACTTCAAATCCTCTCCCCCAAGAGGGAGATTTCATCTGTCAAGGTTATCAACAAACCAAATAAAGAAGGAAGCGTTCCTACGCTGCGTACAAGATCTTTTATTAATGGGAGTGATCCATCCAGTTCCGCGGTCGGAACAAGGACAAGGGTTTTACTCAAATCTGTAGTTCCCAAGAAAGAGGGAACTTTCAGGCCAATCTTGGATTTAAAGATCCTAAACAAATTCCTAAGAGTTCCATCGTTCAAGATGGAAACTATTCAAACAATTTTGCCCATGATCCAAGAGGGTCAGTACATGACCACAGTGGATTTAAAGGATGCTTACCTTCACATACCGATTCACAGAAATCATTACCGGTATCTAAGGTTTGCCTTTCTAGACAGGCATTACCAGTTTGTAGCTCTTCCATTCGGATTGGCTACGGCTCCAAGAATCTTCACAAAGGTTCTGGGTACTCTTCTGGCGGTACTAAGACCGCAAGGAATTTCGGTAGCTCCGTACCTAGACGACATTCTGATACAAGCTTCAAGCTTTCAAACTGCCAAGTCTCATACAGAGTTAGTACTGGCATTTCTAAGGTCGCATGGATGGAAGGTGAACGAAAAGAAGAGTTCTCTCTTTCCACTCACAAGAGTTCCCTTCTTGGGGACTCTGATAGATTCTGTAGAAATGAAGATTTACCTGACAGAAGACAGGTTAACAAAGCTTCAAAATGCATGCCGTGTCCTTCATTCCATTCAACACCCGTCAGTAGCTCAATGCATGGAGGTGATCGGATTAATGGTAGCGGCAATGGACATAGTCCCCTTTGCACGCCTACATCTCAGACCGCTGCAATTGTGCATGCTAAGTCAGTGGAATGGGGATTACTCAGATTTGTCCCCCACTCTGAATCTGAATCAAGAGACCAGAAATTCTCTTCTATGGTGGCTTTATCGGCCACATCTGTCCAGGGGGATGCCATTCAGCAGGCCAGACTGGACAATTGTAACAACAGACGCCAGCCTACTAGGTTGGGGCGCTGTCTGGAATTCTCTGAAGGCTCAGGGACTATGGAATCAGGAGGAGAGTCTCCTTCCAATAAACATTCTGGAATTGAGAGCAGTTCTCAATGCCCTTCTGGCTTAGCCCCAGTTAACAACCCGGGGGTTCATCAGGTTTCAGTCGGACAACATCACGACTGTAGCTTACATCAACCATCAGGGAG
Organism: Bombina bombina; assembly: GCF_027579735.1. NCBI lineage: Eukaryota > Metazoa > Chordata > Amphibia > Anura > Bombinatoridae > Bombina > Bombina bombina. The sequence goes on along the minus strand of NC_069503.1, from coordinate 230,244,520 downwards.
GGACAAGAAGCTCCCTAGCAATGATGGAAGTATCAAAGATAATTCGCTGGGCAGAGTCTCACTCTTGCCACCTGTCTGCAATCCACATCCCGGGAGTGGAGAACTGGGAGGCGGATTTCTTAAGTCGTCAGACTTTTCATCCGGGGGAGTGGGAACTTCATCCGGAGGTCTTTGCCCAAATACTTCGACGTTGGGGCAAACCAGAGATAGATCTCATGGCGTCTCGTCAGAACGCCAAGCTTCCTCGCTACGGGTCCAGATCCAGGGATCCGGGAGCGGTTCTGATAGATGCTCTGACAGCACCTTGGACCTTCAAGATGGCTTATGTGTTTCCACCCTTCCCGATGCTTCCTCGATTGATTGCCAGAATCAAACAGGAGAGAGCATCAGTGATTCTAATAGCACCTGCATGGCCACGCAGGACTTGGTATGCAGATCTAGTGGACATGTCATCCTGTCCGCCTTGGTCTCTACCTCTGAAACAGGACCTTCTGATCCAGGGTCCATTCAAACATCAAAATCTAACTTCTCTGAAGCTGACTGCTTGGAAATTGAACGCTTGATTTTATCAAGGCGTGGGTTTTCTGAGCCAGTTATTGATACCTTAATACGGGCTAGGAAGCCTGTTACCGGAAGGATTTGCCATGAAATATGGCGTAAATACTTATATTGGTGCGAATCCAAGAGTTACTCATGGAGTAAGGTTAGGATTCCAAGGATATTGTCTTTTCTACAAGAAGGTTTAGAAAAGGGTTTATCCGCTAGTTCCTTAGAGGGACAGATTTCAGCTCTGTCCATTCTTTTACACAAACGTCTGTCAGAAGTTCCGGACGTTCAAGCTTTTTGTCAGGCTTTAGCTAGGATCAAGCCTGTGTTTAAAACTGTTGCTCCGCCATGGAGTTTGAACTTAGTTCTTAATGTTTTACAGGGTGTTCCGTTTGAACCCCTTCATTCCATTGATATCAAGTTGTTATCTTGGAAAGTTCTGTTTTTAATGGCTATTTCTTCGGCTCGAAGAGTCTCTGAGTTATCTGCCTTACATTGTGATTCTCCTTATCTGATTTTTCATTCAGACAAGGTAGTTCTGCGTACTAAACCTGGGTTCCTACCTAAGGTGGTCACTAACAGGAATATCAATCAAGAGATTGTTGTTCCATCTTTGTGTCCTAATCCTTCCTCGAAGAAGGAACGTCTGCTACACAATCTAGATGTAGTCCGTGCCCTGAAATTTTATCTACAGGCAACTAAGGATTTTCGTCAAACGTCTTCCCTGTTTGTCGTTTATTCTGGCCAGAGGAGAGGTCAAAAAGCTTTGGCTACCTCTCTCTCTTTTTGGCTTCGTAGCATAATACGATTAGCCTATGAGACTGCTGGACAGCAGCCTCCTGAAAGAATTACAGCTCATTCTACTAGAGCTGTGGCTTCCACTTGGGCCTTTAAGAATGAGGCTTCTGTTGAACAGATTTGCAAGGCTGCAACTTGGTCTTCTCTTCATACTTTTTCCAAATTTTACAAATTTGACACACTTGCTTCTTCGGAGGCTGTTTTTGGGAGAAAGGTTCTTCAGGCAGTGGTTCCCTCCGTATAAAGAGCCTGCCTGTCCCTCCCGTCATCCGTGTACTTTTGCTTTGGTATTGGTATCCCAGAAGTAATGATGACCCGTGGACTGACCACACTTAACAGGAGAAAACAAAATTTATGCTTACCTGATAAATTCATTTCTCCTGTAGTGTGGTCAGTCCACGGCCCGCCCTGTTTTTTATGGCAGGCTAAAAAAATTTTTTTGGATTATACTCCAGTCACCACTACACCCTTGGGCTTCTCCTTTCTCGTTGGTCCTTTGGTCGAATGACTGGAGGTGACGTAGAGGGGAGGAGCTATATAGCAGCTCTGCTGGGTGAATCCTCTTGCACTTCCTGTAGGGGAGGAGATAATATCCCAGAAGTAATGATGACCCGTGGACTGACCACACTACAGGAGAAATGAATTTATCAGGTAAGCATAAATTTTGTTTTTTTCCTTCATTTGATTACTGTGCAGCCTGTTTAGTTGGCATGATTTTTCTCGGCTGCAGGGGTAGTCCTGCATGGTACTTCATGTGACCGGGTGTGGCTTCTTTCTCTTCCTTTTCTTGACCGTCTGTTGCATGAGACGAAAGCGGTTTCTCTGTGGGCCTGGGTCATAGGAGGTGGTGATTCCCCACCGCCTATCGGGAGTGTAAAGGTGCCATTTAATTTTCTTTCATGTAATTAGCAAGAGTCCATGAGCTAGTGACGTATGGGATATACATTCCTACCAGGAGGGGCAAAGTTTCCCAAACCTCAAAATGCCTATAAATACACCCCTCACCACACCCACAAATCAGTTTTACAAACTTTGCCTCCTATGGAGGTGGTGAAGTAAGTTTGTGCTAGATTCTACGTTGATATGCGCTCCGCAGCAGGTTGGAGCCCGGTTTTCCTCTCAGCGTGCAGTGAATGTCAGAGGGATGTGAGGAGAGTATTGCCTGTTTGAATTCAATGATCTCCTTCTACGGGGTCTATTTCATAGGTTCTCTGTTATCGGTCGTAGAGATTCATCTCTTACCTCCCTTTTCAGATCGACGATATACTCTTATATATATATATTGGCATTGGCTAAGCCGACCGGCCTACGTGGTGCACGCCACAAACACAGCCTCCTAAACCGCATGGTTGAAGGTACCTGCGGTGAAATTTACAGAAGTGTAATAACGGCACTCTGAGGATCGGAGATACGTCTGAATGAACTAAACAAGGTCGTATGTGTCACAGTAAGGTTCACTGATATGAACTGTAATACGGTCGAATATAACAATATGGTTACCAGTGAAAACTGCAATGTTTGATTGCTTTGTGAGGAATACGTTTACAAAAGAAATTCACGGATATTGCTACAATAGCTGCCAAGAATTGCAACATTGTTTTACATACGCTAAGCTGAACTTTTAACTAACAGCATCTGAATTGCTCTCTCTTCTGCTTGCTACAATGTTTCCTTTAATGCAGCTTTATGTGTCAGCACTTCCACGATTACAGCACTATTAAGAAGATATTTTGCATTGTGCTCTATGCTACAATTCTACACTTCTGCTTATTTCTTTCTACAGCAAAGCTTTGCATGATAAACTAACAAAATACAAAAAAGCATAATAAGGGCACATACTGTCTGTATTTATTGCAAAAAGTCGCTCAAATGTGTTTTGTTAAGTGTAAACAAAGCCTAACTTAGAGATCACTTAGATCCTGGTAGATATTACCACTTGTTGTACTGCCCGGTATTATACTCTCCTTAACTGGAGTACTGTGAGCAGCTAGGTGTAGTGAATCTCGAATTTCAGGCTTTACATTTCATGTCTGTATACCAATATACGCTATTAATTGCATACCATATTGTAATTGCGATAACAAACTGTGACTTGCTTCTGTCTTTGATACCTCTAATTAACCTCTTAGATCCCATTCTTTTTAAAACCTGCCCAGGCTATACCTCTTTTAAAGGGGTTCTGTGAGCAGCAGGGTGTAGAGGTTATATACAGGTGTCAATCTACAAATCCATGTAGGGTTTGGCTGTGTATCCATGTACTAAATGTGCACCCCTGACCGGTCAGGTTTAAAACACTAACTCTAGTATATTTTGAAGTAAATTTTGTTTTCTTTTCGAAACTCCCTTTTACTAATACAATAAGTATTGAGTCCTTTCCTCAGGGGGAGTGGTGTATATATAGCTGGAAGTTTTCTCTGTTCATAATTGGATTAAAGAATTCACTGTTTAAAAAACACATTTTGGTCTAATGAGCTTTATTTTCCAAAAAGAGTGCTGAAATCCCTGTCTTTTCTTAACTAGGATTACACTCCTAGATTTCTCTCTCCTCTTGCTTAATCATGATATATATATATATACCATTACCTCTGCTGATTTTCGTTTCAGTACTGGTTTGGCTTTCTACAAACATGTAGATGAGTGTCCTGGGGTAAGTAAGTCTTATTTTCTGTGACACTCTAAGCTATGGTTGGGCACTTTTTTAATAAAGTTCTAAATATATGTATTCAAACATTTATTTGCCTTGACTCAGGATGTTCAACATTCCTTTTTTTCAGACAGTCAGTTTCATATTTGGGATAATGCATTTGATTCAATCATTTTTCTTACCTTAAAAAATTTGACTTTTTCCCTGTGGGCTGTTAGGCTCGCGGGGGCTGAAAATGCTTCATTTTATTGCGTCATTCTTGGCGCTGACTTTTTTGGCGCAAAAAATCTTTTCTGTTTCCAGCGTCATACGTGTCGCCGGAAGTTGCGTCATTTTTTGACGTTCTTTTGCGCCAAAAATGTCGGCGTTCCAGATGTGGTGTCATTTTTGCCGCCAAAAGCATTTAGGCGCCAAATAATGTGGGCGTCTTATTTGGCGCTAAAAAAATATGGGCGTCACTTTTGTCTCCACATTATTTAAGTCTCATTTTTCATTGCTTCTGGTTGCTAGAAGCTTGTTCCTTGGCATTTTTCCCATTCCTGAAACTGTCATTTAAGGAATTTGATCAATTTTGCTTTATATGTTGTTTTTTCTATTACATATTGCAAGATGTCTCACGTTGCATCTGAGTCAGAAGATACTTCAGGAAAATCGCTGTCTGGTGCTGGAACTACCAAAGCTAAGTGTATCTGCTGTAAACTTTTGGTAGCTGTTCCTCCAGCTGTTGTTTGTATTAATTGTCATGACAAACTTGTTAATGCAGATAATATTTCCTTTAGTAGAGTACCATTACCTGTTGCAGTTCCATCAACATCTAATGTTCAGAGTGTTCCTGATAACATAAGAGATTTTGTTTCTGAATCCATCAAGAAGGCTATGTCTGTTATTCCTCCTTCTAGTAAACATAAAAAATCTTTTAAAACTTCTCTTTATACAGATGAATTTTTAAATGAACATCATCATTCTGATTCTAATGACTCTTCTGGTTCAGAGGATTCTGTCTCAGAGGTTGATGCTGATAAATCTTCATATTTATTTAAAATGGAATTTATTCGTTCTTTACTTAAAGAAGTACTAATTGCTTTAGAAATTGAGGATTCTGGTCCTCTTGATACTAAATCTAAACGTTTAGATAAGGTCTTTAAATCTCCTGTGGTTATTCCAGAAGTTTTTCCTGTTCCTGGTGCTATTTCTGAAGTAATTTCCAGAGAGTGGAATAATTTGGGTAATTCATTTACTCCTTCTAAACGTTTTAAGCAATTATATCCTGTGCCGTCTGACAGATTAGAATTTTGGGACAAAATCCCTAAAGTTGATGGGGCTATTTCTACCCTTGCTAAACGTACTACTATTCCTACGGCAGATGGTACTTCGTTTAAGGATCCTTTAGATAGGAAAATTGAATCCTTTCTAAGAAAAGCTTATCTGTGTTCAGGTAATCTTCTTAGACCTGCTATATCATTGGCTGATGTTGCTGCAGCTTCAACTTTTTGGTTGGAAACTTTAGCGCAACAAGTAACAGATCATGATTCTCATAATATTATTATTCTTCTTCAACATGCTAATAATTTTATCTGTGATGCCATTTTTGATATTATCAGAGTTGATGTCAGGTTTATGTCTCTAGCTATTTTAGCTAGAAGAGCTTTATGGCTTAAAACTTGGAATGCTGATATGTCTTCTAAATCAACTCTACTTTCCCTTTCTTTCCAGGGTAACAAATTATTTGGTTCTCAGTTGGATTCTATTATCTCAACTGTTACTGGTGGGAAAGGAACTTTTTTACCACAGGATAAAAAATCTAAGGGTAAAAACAGGGCTAATAATCGTTTTTGTTCCTTTCGTTTCAACAAAGAACAAAAGCCTGATCCTTCATCCTCAGGAGCAGTTTCAGTTTGGAAACCATCTCCAGTCTGGAATAAATCCAAGCCTTCTAGAAAAGCAAAGCCAGCTTCTAAGTCCACATGAAGGTGCGGCCCTCATTCCAGCTCAGCTGGTAGGGGGCAGGTTACGTTTTTTCAAAGAAATTTGGATCAATTCTGTTCACAATCTTTGGATTCAGAACATCGTTTCAGAAGGGTACAGAATTGGTTTCAAGATAAGACCTCCTGCAAAGAGATTTTCTCCTGTTAAGTGTAGTCAGTCCACGGGTCATCCATTACTTATGGGATTATAACTCCTCCCTAACAGGAAGTGCAAGAGGACCACCCAAGCAGAGCTGCTATATAGCTCCTCCCCTCTACGTCATGCCCAGTCATTCTCTTGCACCTAACTAATAGATAGGACGTGTGAGAGGACTGTGGTTGTTAAACTTAGTTTTTATTTCTTCAATCAAAAGTTTGTTATTTTAAACAGCACCGGAGTGTGTTGTTTTTTCTCAGGCAGTATTAGAAGAAGAATCTACCTGAGTTGGGTATGATCTTAGCGGACGTAACTAAGATCCATTTGCTGTTCTCGGCCATTCTGAGGAGCGAGGTAACTTCAGAACAGGGGACAGCGGGCAGGGTTCACCTGCAAAGAGGTATGTTGCAGTATATTATTTTCTATGGAATGGAATTGACTAGAAAATACTGCTAATACCAATGTAATGTAAGTGCAGCCTTAAATGCAGTAGTAGCAACTGGTATCAGGCTGATATGTATGTATATTTACACTGAAGTATTTCTGGGGAATGGCACTTCACTAAGAAAATACTGTATGCATATAAATTATAGCCTATTCTGCAGTAAAAGCGACTATCAACAGGCTTTTTAATAACATTTCATAGATTTATGTTTAAAACGTTTACTGGCATGTTAATCGTTTTTTCTCTGAGGTACTTGGTGAAAAATTTTATGGGCTTTATTTTCCACATGGCTGTCGTTTGTTTTTGAATAGAATCAGTTTACTGAGCTTCCCCACTGTTGTATTATGTGTGGGAGGGGCCTTTTTTGGCGCTTTATTGCGCACTAGAAATTCAGTCACAGTCTTCCTTGTTCTCCCTGCATGATCCAGGACGTCTCTACAGAGCTCAGGGGTCTCCAAAACTAGTTTTGAGGGAGGTAATCACTCACAGCAGACCTGTGAGATTGTGCTTTGACTGTGATAAAAACGTATATATATTTTAATTATCCGGTTTTGATATTAAGGGGTTAATCATCCATTTGCTAGTGGGTGCAATCCTTTGCTAAATTAATGCATTTACTGTGAAAATTTTGTTGCTATAACTAATCCGGTTCATTGTTATTTCAACTGTGACAGTTTTTTGTGTGCTTCTTAAAGGCACAGTAACGTTTTTTATATTGCTTGAAAATTTAATTGAAGTATTTTCCAAGCTTGCTAGTCTAATTGCTAGTTTGTTTAAACATGTCTGACACAGAGGAATCTCTTTGTGCTATATGTTCAAAAACCAATGTGGAGCCCAATAGAAATTTGTGTACTAATTGTATTGATGCTACTTTAAGTAAAAACCAATCTGTACATATAAAGAAAATTTCACCAGACAACGAGGGGGAAGTTATGCCGACTAACTCTCCTCACGTGTCAGTACCTGCATCTCCCGCTCAGGAGGTGCGTGATATTGTGACGCCAAGTACATCAGGGCGGCCATTACAAATCACTTTGCAAGACATGGCTAATGTTATGACTGAAGTTTTATCTAAATTGCCAGAACTTAGGGGTAAACGCGACCACTCTGGGATGAGAACAGAGTGCGCTGATAATACTAGGGCCATGTCTGATACTGCGTCACAATTTGCAGAACATGAAGACGGAGAGCTTCATTCTGTGGGTGACGGATCTGATCCAAATAAACTGGATTCAGACATTTCAAATTTTAAATTTAAGCTTGAGAACCTCCGTGTGTTGCTAGGGGAGGTATTAGCGGCTCTGAATGATTGTAACACGGTTGCAATCCCAGAAAAAATATGTAGGCTGGATAAATATTTTGCGGTACCGACGTGTACTGATGTTTTTCCTATACCTAAAAGGCTTACAGAAATTGTTAACAAGGAATGGGATAGGCCCGGTGTGCCTTTCTCCCCTCCTCCTATATTTAGAAAAATGTTTCCAATAGACGCCACCACACGGGACTTATGGCAGACGGTCCCTAAGGTGGAGGGAGCAGTTTCTACGTTGGCTAAGCGCACCACTATCCCGGTGGAGGATAGCTGTGCTTTTTCAGATCCAATGGATAAAAAGTTAGAGGGTTACCTTAAGAAAATGTTTGTTCAACAAGGTTTTATATTACAACCCCTTGCATGCATTGCGCCTGTCACGGCTGCGGCGGCATTCTGGTTTGAGTCTCTGGAAGAGACCATTAGCTCAGCTACGTTGGATGAGATTACAGACAAGCTTAGAGTCCTTAAGCTAGCTAATTCATTTATTTCTGATGCCGTAGTAAATTTAACTAAACTTACGGCTAAGAATTCCGGATTCGCCATTCAGGCGCGCAGAGCGCTGTGGCTTAAATCCTGGTCAGCTGATGTGACTTCTAAATCTAAATTGCTTAACATACCTTTCAAGGGGCAGACATTATTCGGGCCCGGTTTGAAAGAAATTATCGCTGACATTACTGGAGGTAAGGGCCATGCCCTGCCTCAAGACAGAGCCAAACCAAGGGCTAGACAGTCTAATTTTCGTGCCTTTCGTAACTTCAAGGCAGGAACAGCATCAACTTCCTCCGCTCCAAAACAAGAGGGAACTGTTGCTCGCTACAGACAGGGCTGGAAACCTAACCAGACCTGGAACAAGGGCAAGCAGGCCAGAAAACCTGCTGCTGCCCCTAAGACAGCATGAAGTGAGGGCCCCCAATCCGGAAACGGATCTAGTGGGGGGCAGACTTCTCTCTTCGCCCAGGCTTGGGCAAGAGATGTCCAGGATCCCTGGGCGCTAGAGATCATATCTCAGGGATATCTTCTGGACTTCAAAGCTTCTCCTCCAAAAGGGAGATTTCATCTTTCAAGGTTGTCAACAAACCAGATAAAGAGGCATTTCTACGCTGTGTACAAGATCTTTTTCTAATGGGAGTGATTCACCCGGTTCCGCGGTCGGAACACGGACAAGGGTTTTACTCAAATCTGTGGTCCCCAAGAAAGAAGGAACCTTCAGACCAATCTTGGATTTAAAGATCCTAAACAAATTCCTAAGAGTTCCATCGTTCAAAATGGAAACTATTCGGACAATCTTACCCATGATCCAAAAGGGTCAGTACATGACCACGGTGGATTTAAAGGATGCCTACCTTAACATTCCGATTCACAAAGATCATTATCGGTACCTAAGGTTTGCCTTTCTAGACAGGCATTACCAGTTTGTAGCTCTTCCCTTCGGGTTAGCTACTGCTCCAAGAATCTTCACAAAGGTTCTGGGTTCTCTTCTGGCAGTACTAAGACCGCGAGGAATATCGGTAGCTCCATACCTAGACGACATTCTGATACAAGCGTCAAGTTTCCAAGTTGCCAAGTCTCATACAGAGTTAGTACTGGCATTTCTAAGGTCACATGGGTGGAAGGTGAACGAAGAAAAGAGTTCTCTATTGCCACTCACAAGAGTTCCCTTCTTAGGGACTCTTATAGATTCGCTAGAAATGAAAATTTACCTGACAGAGGACAGGTTAACAAAACTCCTAAATGCTTGCCGTGTCCTTCATTCCATTCCACACCCGTCAGTGGCTCAATGCATGGAGGTAATCGGTTTAATGGTAGCGGCAATGGACATAGTACCCTTTGCACGCCTACATCTCAGACCACTGCAATTGTGCATGCTAAGTCAGTGGAATGGGGATTACTCAGATTTGTCCCCTATGCTGAATCTGGATCAGGAGACCAGAAATTCTCTTCTATGGTGGCTCTCTCGGCCACATCTGTCCAAGGGGATGCCCTTCAGCAGACCAGATTGGACGATTGTAACAACAGACGCCAGCCTGCTAGGTTGGGGCGCTGTCTGGAATTCCCTGAAGACTCAGGGATCATGGACTCAGGAGGAGAGTCTCCTCCCCATAAACATTCTGGAATTAAGAGCAGTTTTCAATGCCCTTCTAGCTTGGCCTCAGTTAGCAACTCTGAGGTTCATCAGGTTTCAGTCGGACAACATCACGACTGTGGCTTACATAAACCATCAAGGAGGGACAAGGAGTTCCCTAGCAATGATGGAAGTCTCAAAGATAATTCACTGGGCAGAGTCTCACTCTTGCCACCTATCAGCGATCCACATCCCAGGCGTGGAGAACTGGGAGGCGGATTTTCTAAGTCGCCAGACTTTTCATTCGGGGGAGTGGGAACTTCATCCGGAGGTCTTTGCCCAAATACTTCGGCGTTGGGGCAAGCCGGATCTGGATCTCATGGCGTCTCGCCAGAACGCCAAGCTTCCTTGTTACGGGTCCAGGTCCAGGGACCCGGGAGCGGTTCTGATAGATGCTCTGACAGCACCTTGGGCCTTCAAGACGGCTTATGTGTTTCCACCCTTCCCGATGCTTCCTCGATTGATTGCCATAATCAAACAGGAGAGAGCATCGGTGATTCTGATAGCACCTGCGTGGCCACGCAGGACCTGGTATGCAGATCTAGTGGACATGTCGTCCTGTCCACCCTGGTCTCTGCCTCTGAGACAAGACCTTCTAATTCAGGGTCCTTTCAAACATCAAAATCTAATTTCTCTGAGGCTGACTGCATGGAGATTGAACGCTTGATTTTATCAAAGCGTGGATTTTCAGAGTCAGTAATTGATACCTTGATACAGGCTAGGAAACCTGTTACCAGGAAAATTTACCATAAAATATGGTGTAAATACTTAAATTGGTGCGAATCCAAGAGTTACTCATGGAGTAAGGTTAGGATTCCTAGGATATTGTCTTTTCTACAAGAAGGTTTATAAAAGGGTTTATCTGCTAGTTCTTTAAAGGGACAGATCTCAGCTCTGTCCATCCTTTTACACAAACGTCTGTCAGAAGTTCCAGACGTTCAGGCTTTTTGTCAGGCTTTGGCCAGGATTAAGCCTGTGTTTAAGACTGTTGCTCCGCCGTGGAGCTTAAACTTAGTTCTCAACGTTTTACAGGGTGTTCCGTTTGAACCCCTTCATTCCATTGATATCAAGCTGTTATCTTGGAAAGTTCTATTTTTAATGGCTATTTCCTCGGCTCGAAGAGTCTCTGAGTTATCGGCCTTACATTGTGATTCCCCTTATCTAATTTTTCATTCAGACAAGGTAGTTCTGCGTACTAAACCTGGGTTCTTACCTAAGGTAGTCACTAACAGGAATATCAATCAAGAGATTGTTGTTCCATCATTGTGCCCTAACCCTTCTTCAAAGAAGGAACGACTTCTACACAATCTGGACGTAGTCCGTGCCCTGAAATTTTATTTACAGGCAACTAAAGATTTTCGCCAAACTTCTTCCCTGTTTGTCGTTTATTCTGGACAGAGGAGAGGTCACAAAGCTTCTGCTACTTCTCTCTCTTTCTGGCTTCGTAGCATAATACGTTTAGCCTATGAGACTGCTGGACAGCAGCCTCCTGAAAGAATTACAGCTCATTCTACTAGAGCTGTGGCTTCCACTTGGGCCTTTAAGAATGAGGCCTCTGTTGAACAGATTTGCAAGGCTGCAACTTGGTCTTCACTTCACACTTTTTCCAAATTTTACAAATTTGACACTTTTGCTTCTTCGGAGGCTGTTTTTGGGAGAAAGGTTCTTCAGGCAGTGGTTCCTTCCGTGTAAAGATCCTGCCTGTCCCTCCCGTCATCCGTGTACTTTTAGCTTTGGTATTGGTATCCCATAAGTAATGGATGACCCGTGGACTGACTACACTTAACAGGAGAAAACAAAATTTATGCTTACCTGATAAATTCCTTTCTCCTGTAGTGTAGTCAGTCCACGGCCCGCCCTGTTTCTATGGCAGGTCTAAATTTTAAATTAAACTCCAGTCACCACTGCACCCTATAGTTTCTCCTTTCTCGTTTGGTTTCGGTCGAATGACTGGGTATGACGTAGAGGGGAGGAGCTATATAGCAGCTCTGCTTGGGTGATCCTCTTGCACTTCCTGTTAGGGAGGAGTTATAATCCCATAAGTAATGGATGACCCGTGGACTGACTACACTACAGGAGAAAGGAATTTATCAGGTAAGCATACATTTTGTTTTTTCTTTCCCGTGTCCCAGTAAATCCAGTGAAAGCTCAAGCATTTCTGAAATGTGTTTCAGATCTAGAGTTGGCTGGAGTAATTATGCCAGTTCCAGTTCTGGAACAGGGGCTGGGGTTTTATTCGAATCTCTTCATTGTACCACAGAAGGAGAATTCCTTCAGACCAGTTCTGGATCTAAAACTATTGAATCGTTATGTAAGGATACCAACATTCAAAATGGTAACTGTAAGGACTGTCTTGCCTTTTGTTCAGCAAGGGCATTATATGTCCACAATAGATTTACAGGATGCATATCTGCATATTCCGATTCATCCAGATCACTATCAGTTCCTGAGATTCTCTTTCCTGGACAAGCATTACCAGTTTGTGGCTCTGCCGTTTGGCCTAGCTACAGCTCCAAGGATTTTTACAAAGGTTCTCGGTGCCCTTCTGTCTGTAATCAGAGAACAGGGTATTGTGGTATTTCCTTATTTGGACGATATCTTGGTACTTGCTCAGTCTTTACATTTAGCAAAATCTCATACGAATCGACTTGTGTTGTTTCTTCAAGATCATGGTTGGAGGATCAATTCACTAAAAAGTTCATTGATTCCTCAGACAAGGGTAACCTTTCTGGGTTTCCAGATAGATTCAGTGTCCATGACTCTGTCTTTGACAGACAAGAGACATCTAAAATTGATTTCAGCTTGTCGAAACCTTCAGTCACAATCATTCCCTTCGGTAGCCTTATGCATGGAAATTCTAGGTCTTATGACTGCTGCATCGGACGCGATCCCCTTTGCTCGTTTTCACATGCGACCTCTTCAGCTCTGTATGCTGAATCAATGCTGCAGGGATTACACAAAGATATCTCAATTAATATCTTTAAAACCGATTGTACGACACTCTCTGACGTGGTGGACAGATCACCATCGTTTAATTCAGGGGGCTTCTTTTGTTCTTCCGACCTGGACTGTAATTTCAACAGATGCAAGTCTTACAGGTTGGGGAGCTGTGTGGGGATCTCTGACGGCACAAGGAGTTTGGGAATCTCAGGAGGTGAGATTACCGATCAATATTTTGGAACTCCGTGCAATTTTCAGAGCTCTTCAGTCTTGGCCTCTTCTGAAGAGAGAATCGTTCATTTGTTTTCAGACAGACAATGTCACAACTGTGGCATACATCAATCGTCAAGGAGGGACTCACAGTCCTCTGGCTATGAAAGAAGTATCTCGAATTCTGGTTTGGGCGGAATCCAGCTCCTGTCTAATATCTGCGGTTCATATCCCAGGTATAGACAATTGGGAAGCGGATTATCTCAGTCGCCAAACGTTGCATCCGGGCGAATGGTCTCTTCACCCAGAGGTATTTCTTCAGATTGTTCAAATGTGGGAACTTCCAGAAATAGATCTGATGGCTTCTCATCTAAACAAGAAACTTCCCAGGTATCTGTCCAGATCCCGGGATCCTCAGGCGGAGGCAGTGGATGCATTATCACTTCCTTGGAAGTATCATCCTGCCTATATCTTTCCGCCTCTAGTTCTTTTTCCAAGAGTAATCTCCAAGATTCTGAAGGAATGCTCGTTTGTTCTGCTGGTAGCTCCGGCATGGCCTCACAGGTTTTGGTATGCGGATCTTGTCCGGATGGCCTCTTGCCAACCGTGGACTCTTCCGTTAAGACCAGACCTTCTGTCGCAAGGTCCTTTTTTCCATCAGGATCTCAAATCCTTAAATTTAAAGGTATGGAGATTGAACGCTTGATTCTTGGTCAAAGAGGTTTCTCTGACTCTGTGATTAATACTATGTTACAGGCTCGTAAATCTGTATCTAGAGAGATATATTATAGAGTCTGGAAGACTTATATTTCTTGGTGTCTTTCTCATCATTTTTCTTGGCATTCTTTTAGATTACCGAGAATTTTACAGTTTCTTCAGGATGGTTTAGATAAAGGTTTGTCCGCAAGTTCCTTGAAAGGACAAATCTCTGCTCTTTCTGTTCTTTTTCACAGAAAGATTGCTAATCTTCCTGATATTCATTGTTTTGTACAAGCTTTGGTTCGTATAAAACCTGTCATTAAGTCAATTTCTCCTCCTTGGAGTTTGAATTTGGTTCTGGGGGCTCTTCAAGCTCCTCCTTTTGAACCCATGCATTCATTGGACATTAAATTACTTTCTTGGAAAGTTTTGTTCCTTTTGGCGATCTCTTCTGCCAGAAGAGTCTCTGAATTATCTGCTCTTTCTTGTGAGTCTCCTTTTCTGATTTTTCATCAGGATAAGGCGGTGTTGCGAACTTCTTTTCAATTTTTACCTAAGGTTGTGAATTCCAACAACATTAGTAGAGAAATTGTGGTTCCTTCATTATGTCCTAATCCTAAGAATTCTAAGGAGAAATCGTTGCATTCTTTGGATGTTGTTAGAGCTTTGAAATATTATGTTGAAGCTACTAAGTCTTTCCGAAAGACTTCTAGTCTATTTGTTATCTTTTCCGGTTCTAGAAAAGGCCAGAAAGCTTCTGCCATTTCTTTGGCATCTTGGTTGAAATCTTTAATTCATCATGCCTATGTCGAGTCGGGAAAAACCCTGCCTCAAAGGATTACAGCTCATTCTACTAGGTCAGTTTCTACTTCCTGGGCGTTTAGGAATGAAGCTTCGGTTGATCAGATTTGCAAAGCAGCAACTTGGTCCTCTTTGCATACTTTTACTAAATTCTACCATTTTGATGTGTTTTCTTCTTCTGAAGCAGTTTTTGGTAGAAAAGTACTTCAGGCAGCGGTTTCAGTTTGAATCTTCTGCTTATGTTTTTCATTAAACTTTATTTTGGGTGTGGATTATTTTCAGCAGGAATTGGCTGTCTTTATTTTATCCCTCCCTCTCTAGTGACTCTTGCGTGGAAAGATCCACATCTTGGATAGTCATTATCCCATACGTCACTAATTGCTAATTACATGAAAGAAAACATAATTTATGTAAGAACTTACCTGATAAATTCATTTCTTTCATATTAGCAAGAGTCCATGAGGCCCACCCTTTTTGTGGTGGTTATGATTTTTTTTGTATAAAGCACAATTATTCCAATTCCTTATTTTATATGCTTTCGCACTTTTTTCTTATCACCCCACTTCTTGGCTATTCGTTAAACTGATTTGTGGGTGTGGTGAGGGGTGTATTTATAGGCATTTTGAGGTTTGGGAAACTTTGCCCCTCCTGGTAGGAATGTATATCCCATACGTCACTAGCTCATGGACTCTTGCTAATATGAAAGAAATGAATTTATCAGGTAAGTTCTTACATAAATTATGTTTTTTCTATAGTCCATATTAAAGGCGCAAGCTATGGAGGACTCTGATGCGTTAGAGGGTACTCCCTCTTTACCTAAATCTAATGCCTGTGTTTATTGTGAGGAGGCTTCTGTATACCTGCCTGCTCAACTATGTTCCACATGCCTTGATAAAATATTGATATCTAAAGGGAATAAGATGTTTAGTACCACTGAGCCGTCCACCTCTGAGGGGTCTCCGTCCCGCAAGGTGCATTCCCTACATCCATCTCAGTTTACACATGCAGCTCCCCAGAGCACTACTAATCCTCCTACGGGAGGGGCCCTGTGGCCGCCTGATTTTGCGGATCAGTTGCAAACGGCGGTGTCTGCGGCCTTCAGTGCTGTACCTCGCCCTGCTATGCGCAAGCGAAATGTTAAACATTGCTATCCTTCCCAGGGGTCATCAACTCAGTTGGAAATCTCTGAGACTAGATTATCCACCAATGCAGACGACTCCTATACTTCTGAGGACTCTTTTCTTGGGTCAGAATCTGTAGCCTCTAAACCTCCGGCTGCGGAAGAGCCAGACTTTAGGTTTAGGATGGAGCACTTATGCTTTTTACTGAAAGAGGTGTTAGCTACTCTAGAGGTTCCGAAACCGAAGTTACCGGAGGAACCTTCTATTCCTAAGCTTGATAAGGTTTATGAGGACAGGGTGGTGCCAGAGACTTTCCCGGTTCCTGTTAAGATGGCGAATATTATAAAGAATGAATGGGAGAGACTGGGTTCCTCTTTCTCCCCTTCTTCCTTTAAGAAATTGTTCCCGGTTCCTGATTCTCAGCTAGAATTGTGGGGATCTGTCCCTAAGGTGGGCGGAGCTATCTCCACGCTCTGTAAGCGCACCACTATCCCACTCAAGGATAGTTCGTCATTTAAGCAACCCGTGGAGAAGAAATTAGAGACCCTGTTAAGAATGTTTCAGCACACGGGGTTCGTTTTTCAGCCGGCAGTGGCGGTCGATGCGGTGGCGGGAACCCGCTACCTATTGGTGTGACTCTGTCGAAAATGAAGACTCCCCTCGATGAGATAAGGAAAGAATGAATGCCCTGAGGGTAGATAATTTGTTTATCTGTGATGCAAATATGTAGATTATTTGCCTGAATGCCAAGACATCAGGTTCTTCTGTTCTGGCCCGGAAGGCCCTTTGGTTGAAGTCGTGGTCTGCTGACATGTCGTCCAAATCTAGATTACTCTCCCTTTCATTTAAGGGAAAGGTTCTTTTCGGTCCAGGCCTGGACTCTATCATATCCACGTGGGGGGGGGGGCACAAAGGTGCCTTTCTACCGCAGGATAATTTTCTTCCCTAATTTTCGTGCCAAGTTCCAAAGACAGCAGCCTGCCGCAAAGCCAGAGCAGTCCAAGAGATCTTGGAAGCCATCTCAGTCTTGGAATATGACCAAACAGAGTAAGAAGCCCACGGAGACAAAGTCGACATGATGGAGCAGCCCCGATCCGTCTCTGGATCTCGTAGGGGGCAGACTATCCCTTTTCGTGGAGGCTTGGCTGAGAGATGTGCAGGATCCTTGGGTTCTGGAGGTTATTTCCCAGGGTTACAGGACAGGTTTCAAAACTCACCCTCCTAGGGGCAGATTCCTCTTGTCAAATCTATTGTCAAAACCAGAGAAACAAGATGCTTTTCTAGGGTGCGTGAGGGATCTATCCTCTCTAGGAGTAATTGTACCGGTACCACTAACGGGTCTAGGGTGCTATTCAAACCTTTTCGTGGTACCAAAGGAGGGGGGCACGTTTTGCCCAATTCTAGACCTAAAGTGCTTAAACAAGTTCCTGTCGGTCCTATCATTCAAGATGGAGACAATAAGGTCGATACCGCCCCAAGTTCAAGAGGGTCAGTTCATGACTATGATAGACTTGAAGGACGCCTACCTTCATGTGCTAATACACAAGGATCACTTCAAGTTCCTATGGTTCGCCTTTCTGGATTAGCAGTTCCAGTTTGTAGCTCTTCCCTTCGGTCTGGCTACTGCTCCAAAAATCTTCACAAAGGTTCTGGAAGCTCTGATCGCGGTGGCGAGATCCAGAGATATTGCAGTAGCACCTTATCTGGACGACATCCTGGTCCAGGCTGCGTCCTGCCGGCTGGCAGAGGACCATTTAAGAGCTCTTCTCCTTCAATCTCACGGATGGAAGATAAACTCAGGAAAAAGTTCTCTGGTTCCCAGTACCAGAGTGGAATTCCTGGGCATAATAGACTCCATATCCATGAAAATATTCCTAACAGGAAAATTGTCAGTCCAGCCGTCTTGCCCGTCAGTCCTCTTCAAGGCCATCGGTGGCCCAGTGCATGGAGGTGATTGGGCTCAAGGTATCCACTATATAGATGTCATTCCATTCGCCAGATTCCATCTCCAGCCTCTTCAGTTGTGCATGCTGAGGCAGTGGAACGGCGATCACTCAGATCTATCCCAACTGATCTCTCTGGACAACGGGTCAAGGGAATCCCTCACTTGGTGGCTCCATCCAGATCAGCTCTCCCAGGAGACATCCTTCCTCAAACCATCTTGGGAGATTTTGACTATGGACGCGAGTCTCTCAGGTTGGGGAGCTGTTTGGGGTGCCAGGAAGACACACAGGGCAGGTGGAATCGAAAGGAGTCTCTTCTCCCGATCAACATCCTGGAACTTCGAGCGATCCCTCCTGGGTTTGTCCAAGTTCATCAGATTCCAGTCGGACAACATCACCTCTGTGGCTTACAGCAACCATCTGGGGGGAACGAGAAGCTCCCTAGCCATGAGGGTAGTATCTCGGATTCTGGAGTGGGCAGAGGCCCACGACTGTTCACTATCAGCGATCCACATCCCGGGCGTGGTCAACTGGGAAGCAGATTTTCTCATCAGTCGTTTTATCCTGCGGAATGGTCTCTTCACCCAGAAGTGTTTGCGGAGATTTGCAACAGTTGGGGGACTCCGGAGATAGATCTCATGGTGTCCAGGCTCAACTTAAAGCTACCCAGATACGGGTGGTGGTCCAGGGATCCCCAGGAAGAACTGATGCCTTAGCAGTGCCTTGGGGATTCAACCTGGTCTACATATTTCCACCGTTACCACTTCTACCTCGAGTAGTGGCACACATCAAACAGGAGCAATCGTCAAATATTCGTATTGCTCCGTCCTGGCCGCAGAGGATGTAGTTTGAGCAGGGATCTGCTAGTTTGAGCAGGGATCTGCTGGGACAGGGTCCCTTTGTGCATCCGAATCTAGATTCTCTGAGGCTGATTTTGTGGGGATTGAACGCTTAGTCTTAGCCAGAAGAGGATTTTCTCAGTGTGTGATCGATATTCTCATTCAAGCCAGAATGCCGGTCACCCGTTGCTTCTATCATAATGTGTGGAGGAACTACTTATTCTGGTGTGATACTTGTGGATATTCCTGGCATAAGGTCAGGGTATCCAGGATTCTTTCCTTCCTCCAGGATGGAGTCTTTTGTTCAGGCTCTGTCCAGGATCAGGCCTGTATTTAGACATTCTGCTCCTTGGAGTTTGAATCTAGTTCTTAGGGTTTTGCAGGAGGCTCTATTTGAGCCTATGCATTCTCTTGACATTAAGACTCTGTCTTGGAAGGTTCTTTCTTTTTCTTCTGGCTATTGCTTCGGCACGCAGAGTCTCTGAATTAGCGGCCTTGCAATGTGAGCCTCCTTACCTGGTTTTCCATGCCGATAAGGCTGTCCTTCGCACAAGATTGGGATTTCTCCCTAAGGTTGTGTCAGATTGCAATATTAATCAGGAAATTGTAGTTTTTTTTTTTTTTGTTTTTTTTTACTTTTGGTTTCATCAACACATACATTTTAACAAAGATTCAGTAAATATAACCATATGGCAGATAGTCATTCCTTATCTAGCCATAGTCATAAAAACTACAACAGAAAAAGTAGTATACAGGAACCATATATAGGGAAGAGGAGAGGGAGTGGAAAAAAGGGGGGGTAGAGCCCCCCAACTACATAACAGAGAAGCCCCCCCCCAAAAAAAAAAGGGTGGGGGGGGAGAGAGAAAGAAATGGGAACCCTTCTATTCCCCCCCCCTCCCCTCCTCAAATTAGTTCTTGTGATGGTATTCCTCTAAAAACCATAATCTCGGGAGTAACCCCTTGTCTAGCTGGTGTTGTACCCAAGTGGATGTTTTATATTTTGAAACTGACTGTATCTGCATCTCCAGAGGGAGTGAACTAATATATCCTTTCCATTTATTGAAAAATCGAGCTATCTGTTTAGAATTAATGTTCCTCAAATTTTTTTTTGTTCAACCACCATCTGGTATTGTACATCCTTAAGGAAATCTGTGAATCTAAATCGTTTCTGTCCTTTCCAGGTCCTTAAAATTAAGTTCCTCCCAGTCAAAATAAGTAGATTGATAAATCTATTATTGGGGCAGGACATAGTATATTTGCATAGAAAAATAATCTGGAATTGATATAGTTTAAGGTTTGACCCCATTATCTTACTTCCCCAAAAATTAACTTTCTGACAAAATTGATATGCTTTTGCGTTTCTTAGTCAGCATTTTGGGCAATTCGCTTTATCCCGATTCCACTTTGCTATTCTTGCTGGTGTTAAATATACCCTTTTTAAAATTTTCATGTGGGATTCTCTCCGGCTATGCATGATCATTGCTTTGGAGGCTAGCACTATACTCTGGGAAATTGTATCACTATCTACATTGATCTTTTCTTTTGACTATTTTCTTAGTATATCTGCCATATTTCCCCCCCCCCGAGCTTTCAACATGACATCGTAGGTTCGGGAGATGGTGTTCACTCCCTGCTGATATTCTCTTACCATTGCACTCAGTTCCTTGGAATCTAATGTTGGGCCCGTGTCTTGCCTTAATTTTTCTACCAAGTGCCTAACCTGTAAATAAGCATAAAAACTAGAGGATGGGAGGTTATATTGTCGAAACAGCGTCTCAAAGGACTGGAGTCTTAAATTTTTACCATCACATATCTGAGAAACATACTTCACTCCCCTCTCACCCCAAACTGAGAATATTGAGGGGCCCAGCCCAGAGGGAAAACTCGGATTTCCTATCAAGGGTAAGAATTCTGATTTCCGATAGTCAACCCTGAGCTCACTATATATTTGCCAAGTCTGTATAATTTATTTAAATGTAAGCATTTGGTTATTTGTGTCAGGGAGTTTATTTGCAGTTTGATGTAAAATTATGAGACAGCGGGACATAAGCCTCCTCAGAGGATTACGGCTCATTCAACTAGAGCTGTGGCTTCTTCTTGGGCTTTCAAGAATGAGGCCTCTATGGAGCAGATTTGTAAGGCGTCTACCTGGTCCTCCTTACATACTTTTTCAAAGTTTTACAAATTTAACGTTTTTGTTTTGGCTGAAGCAGCTTTTGGGGGAGAGGTTTTGCAGGCTTTGGTACCCTCAATAGGGTCCGCTTCTTTTTTACCCTCCCATTTTCATTCAGTGTTCTCTAGAGCTTTGCTTATTTATTTCCCACAAGTAATGAATGAAGCTGTGGACTCTCCTCGTATTAAGATGGAAAACATAAATTATGCTTACCTGAAAATTTAATTTCCATCGTTACGAGGAGAGTCCACGACTCCCGCCCGGTTCTCCGTTGGGCGGACCAAAGTTTCTGTTCGTCTTGTGGAACCATTTATACTTTGATATTTCTCCTACTGTTCCTTGTTCCCTCAGTAGAATGACTGAGGGATGAGGGGAGTGGAGGAAGTATTTAAGCCTTTGGCTGGGGTGTCTTTGCCTCCTCCTGGTGGCCAGGTTCTGTATTTCCGACAAGTAATGAATGAAGCTGTGGACTTCCCTCGTAACAATGAAATTAAATTATCAGGTAATCATAATTTGTTTTCCCCCCTATTTAAAAAAAGTGTTTTAAACTGTTGCTCTCATATTTATAATATG
>NC_069503.1:230215730-230218230 GCF_027579735.1 Bombina bombina | reverse complement strand
TCATGATTCAGATAGAGCATGTAATTTTAAACAATTTTCCAATTTACTTTTATCACCAATTTTGCTTTGTTCTCTTGGTATTCTTGGCTGAAAGCTTAACCTAGGAGGTTCATATGCTAATTTCGTAGACCTTGAAGCCCACCTCTTTCAGATTGCATTTTAACAGTTTTTCACCACTAGAGGGTGTTGGTTCACGTATTTCATATAGATAACACTGTGCTCGTGCACAAGAAGTTATCTGGGAGCAGGCACTGATTGGCTAGACTGCAAGTCTGCAAACTGCCCCTTTTTTCAGTTCTTTTGACAGAGGCTTAGATACAAGATAATCACAGAGGTTAAAAGTATATTATAAATGTGCTAGTTATGCAAAACTGGGAAATGGGTAATAAAGGGATATCTATCTTTTAAAACAATAAAAATTCTGGTGTAGACTGTCCCTTTAAGTAAACCGACTATAAAATTTGGGGGAGGTTAATACTATGGAATAAGACAGCTATACATTTTAGAATAATAGCAAGTATTGATAAGGATTGAACATCACATGGCAATTAAATGAACATTAGAAATAACAGTACAACAGATGTAGGACTAAATTAACAAACTAAAATCATTTGCTCTATGTAAATATTCATGTACCAGAAGAGTTACAGGAGAGTAAAAAACACCAGAGAGCAGTGAATAGTTGCAGATTGACAGGGTCTCTATTCACGTACCAGAAGAGAGTTACAGGAGAGTAAAAAACACCAGAGAGCAGTGAATAGTTGCAGATTGACAGGGTCTCTATTCAGGTACCAGAAGAGAGTTACAGGAGAGTAAAAAACACCAGAGAGCAGTGAATAGTTGCAGATTGACAGGGTCTCTATTCACGTACCAGAAGAGAGTTACAGGAGAGTAAAAAACACCAGAGAGCAGTGAATAGTTGCAGATTGACAAGGTCTCTATTCACGTACCAGAAGAGAGTTACAGGAGAGTAAAAAACACCAGAGAGCAGTGAATAGTTGCAGATTGACAGGGTCTCTATTCACGTACCAGAAGAGAGTTACAGGAGAGTAAAAAAACACCAGAGAGCAGTGAATAGTTGCAGATTGACAGGGTCTCTATTCACGTACCAGAAGAGAGTTACAGGAGAGTAAAAAAACACCAGAGAGCAGTGAATAGTTGCAGATTGACAGGGTCTCTATTCACGTACCAGAAGAGAGTTACAGGAGAGTAAAAAACACCAGAGAGCAGTGAATAGTTGCAGATTGACAAGGTCTCAATTCACGTACCAGAAGAGAGTTACAGGAGAGTAAAAAAACACCAGAGAGCAGTGAATAGTTGCAGATTGACAGGGTCTCTATTCACGTACCAGAAGAGAGTTACAGGAGAGTAAAAAAACACCAAAGAGCAGTGAATAGTTGCAGATTGACAGGGTCTCTATTCAGGTACCAGAAGAGAGTTACAGGAGAGTAAAAAACACCAGAGAGCAGTGAATAGTTGCAGATTGACAAGGTCTCTATTCACGTACCAGAAGAGAGTTACAGGAGAGTAAAAAAACACCAGAGAGCAGTGAATAGTTGCAGATTGACAGGGTCTCTATTCACGTACCAGAAGAGAGTTACAGGAGAGTAAAAAAACACCAGAGAGCAGTGAATAGTTGCAGATTGACAGGGTCTCTATTCACGTACATGAAAGCAGAGGAGAGAGAATAGGGTTAGCTTGATGTAGAGTGCAATTCTTCAGCAGATGTCAATAGGCAGCATGTTGTCTTAATAAGCAACACTGTGCTGAGTAGTGAGTGCAGTTCTTGTATGATTCTATTGCTAGTGCCTCACTTATAAAATGTTCACTTTGAAAATGTGAACATATGTTGTTATAGCAATGCACATCACTGTGCAATGCACATCTCAGACTGGTGTGATTTTTTTTTTTTTATTTGTATAAATAGGCAAAAGTCTGCTTTAATTTGGCAGCACACCTCTGGCTGTGTCTTGTGCCTCACTTTTTGGGAATCGCTATTTTAGATAGAACCCCTTGACACTGGAAAAACTGAAATGTGCAATATATTTCTATAAGCCAGAATGCTTCTAGAAAAAGTTGTTTGTTTTAGAGGCATATGCTGCCTATTCGTTGTGCACCTTTTTAAAAACAGTGTTAAAAGGACACTGAACCCAATTTTTTTCCTTTCATGATTCAGATAGAGCATGCAATTTTAAGCAACTTTCTAATTTACTCCTATTATCATTTTTTCTTTGTTCCCTTGCTATCTTTATTTGAAAAAGCAGGAATCTAAACTAAGGTTTTTTGGTTCAGACCCTGGATAGCACTTGCTGATTAGTGGCTATATTTAGGCACCAATCAGCAAGCATAACCCAGGTTCTGAACCAAAAAAGGACCAGCTCCTAAGCTTACATTCTTGCTTTTCAAATAAGATAGCAAGAAAACGAAAAAAAAATTGACAATAGGAGTAAATTGGAAACTTGCTTAAAATTGCATGCTCTATCTGAATCACGAAAAAAAA